>NW_026897319.1:0-32250 GCF_033153095.1 Gastrolobium bilobum
CAAATCTCTTTGGACTTTTATTTTATTTTATTTTATTTTTTTCATGCAGGGAAAGCTTTTAATTTGAATATTTGATTGGTAGGTGGATCCCACTTATACTAATTTGTCATTCCTGCAATAGCAATAACAGAAAACAATTATCTTTTAATGGCATTATCATCTCTCCTTAAATTTGAATTTTTTTAAATGCATTGATTTGGATATTCTTCCGAAATACTTTTAAAATACACCGTTTTGTTTTCAGCTACCATAAATTTATGACTTGGTCAGAAGACAATCTTAGTATAAATTAGGAAATTGTATTCCCGGCCTTTAAAGCCACAAACAAAACAAATAAAATGCTTGAATAACATAAAAAAAGGGGTCTTTAATTTCTTTACTTGATTGGAAAAGAGCGTTAGAATTCTCAATCAAATACAAATAAAAGGGAAAATTGCCTGATTGTCGCATGTGATAATAAAAAGATATTAGTATATTACTCGTGCGATGCACGGGAAAAAAAGATCAATTTTTTGTCGTTCGCTGTGGTTGGTTAATCGCACTGCAAATCTTATACTTACAAAAAAATTGTGTTGCTATCGTATTCTATATTTCAGTTGAAAAAAATTACAGCATTGAATTATAAAAGAAGAACAATAAAATATGCTATCAGATTTAGGAATTTATTATTAAAGGAGAAGAATGAAATTTTAATTTAACTATAAAAATGTGTCAGTGGGCAAATTTGTATTTACAAAAATTAAAATCAGATTTAGGAATTTAATCATAAAAGAAGAAGAATGAAATTTTAATTTAATTATAAACATGTCTTGGCGGGCCGGCCCTTCGGGCCGAGCCCAGTTTGTCACCTCTAATTATTTGCATGTAATAGGTTGTTATATTTATCCACAAAAAAGACTCTAGTTGCGTCTAGGTTTTTATATTTTATCTCACAGATGAACTTTCATTTATTATAATTAGATATACGAAATAATAAAAATAGTTATTTTTTTGTAAGGATTTGTGTCATTAATATTTGAAATTTTAAGAATATGTATTTACAAAAATTGAAATCTGAATTAGAAATTTAATTATAAAAGAATAATAGTGAAATTTAATTTAATTATAAAAATATGTTGGCATGCGGGACGGGCAGGCCCTTTGGGCCAAGCCCAATTTGCAACATTTAACTATTAGAATTTTATTTAAATAATTATTTTATTGCAAGGATTTGTGTCATTAGTATTTTTAAATTTTACATATTACAACAATTAAAATTAGATTTAGGAATTTAATTATAAAAGAAGAACAATAAAATTTTGATTCACTTATAAAAATGTGTTGGTGGGCCGAACCTCCGGGCCCAGCCCAGTTTGCCACCTCTAACTATTAGCATGTAATAGATTTTTATGTTTATCCACACAAAAAAGGCTCTTATAGTTGCGTCTAGATTTTTATATTTTATCTCACAGATGAACTTTCATTTATTATAGTTAGATTTACAAAATATTAAATTATTATTTTTTTGCAAAGATTTGTGTCGTTAGTATTTGGAATTTTATAAATTTATATTTACCAAAATTGAAATCTGAATTAGGAATTTAATTATAAAAAATGAATAGTAGAATTTTAAATTAATTATAAAAATGTGTTGGTAGGCAGGGCGGGCCCTCTGGGCCAAGCTCAGTTTGTAACCTTTAACTATCAGCATTTTATGTAAATAATTATTTTTTTGCAAGGATTTGTGTTATTAGTATTTTGAATTTTACAAATTTGTATTTACAAAAATTAAAATCAGATTTAGGAATTTAATTATAAAAGAAGAAGTATGAAATTTTAATTTACTTATAAAAATGTGATATGTTTTTATATATTTATCCACACAAAATTGTTCTTATAGTTGCATCTAGATTACTATATATCTATATTTTTTACAGTAGCCTTTCAATCGACTCTTTGTGGTCTGTGTATTTGTGACATATATAAGAGATAAAGAGATGAAAAATATTTGAGTTTGTACGTTTAATATTTTATCAAACACTTTATAGTTGAAGTTGAATAAGGTAATATCAAAAGACCATTCATTAGTTTATTAATATAATAATAAATATTATTAATAGACTTAACAAAATATTATTAATAGGCTCAATAATTTTCGATGGAGAAAGTTGTGGTATTATTAATAGGCTTAACAATTTTTCATGCAGAAAATAGTAAGAAACATTAAAATAGTATGTGAAATACTTAAGTGCTAACATTTTTTTACGATGCAAGAGTTGGATGGTCACTGAATAATCGTTAATTTTTATAGTGATTAAATTTTTATAATTTTTTTTACGGAATGATAGGTGTCATTTTTTATTTAAATTAAAAATTAAAATTCTTTTGTATTTTTTATTCAATATTCTTTTGAAAATATACCAATATCTTGGTTTCCCCGTAATAAACCAATATTGTAAGAACCCACACCACTAATTAAGAAAATTAATTAGATAATTATGAGATAATTTCATAATTGACCCTAATAATTATTATGAGGCTTTAGTAATTATAGTAAGTGAGTAATAATGTTGAAAGTCGCTTTTCTGACGAAAAGTGCAAATACCGGTTATGCTAGTCGGTATAAAATGCGTACCGAAAAAGTATCCCAGAAAACTATAATAAATGCATGAATATTCCTAGAATAATATGTAGGACTTTTAAAACAAGTTTCAAGTCAAAATAATGAGAACTGGTGTCAGAACTGATACTGGCTATGGAAAAGCGCGTACCGGAAAGGTGCTCCGAAAAATAAAATAAAAATATGATAAATCTTAGAAAAATGATTAGGTTCAAAATCTAAAATTTGAGATTAAAATGTTAAGCGTAGCTATTTTCGTTAATACTGTGTGTTTAATTTTAAGTGAGCTATAAATACTCACTTTGGCCCAAAACCCTAGGCCACATTTTATCCAACGTGAGTCACTTGCTGAAGCTCTCAATCAGCCACCCTCTCCTCCTTTCGAACTTGAGTTTTCTCTTTAGAATCTCCCCAAGGTCTCACCTTTCCTTTGATTCTTCCTCTTTAGAGTTGTAAACACTGTCTTGTTGGGAATTGTGAGGGAGTGTGGTGTAGCCTTTTGAGTGTTTGCTGCTGCCTTGGGTGGTTGAGGGCTGAGTTGTTGAGTCTTGTGGAGGGAGCCTTGTTCTTGTTCTTTGAGGCTTCAAGAAGCCATTTTGATGGTGAAATGTCAAAGCTTGTTGTTGATTTTCGTAGTCTTGGTGGGTCAGAATCTATGTGCTGTGTAGAGGACCCCTTGTGTGCCTCATTTTCGGATTTGTGGTGCATTAGAGGTATACTTGATCGTAACTCTTGTCATTTTGATGTTTTAAGCTTGTTTAAGCAATTAAAAATCATAACTTGAACCATTTGATAAAAGGAATGTGTTTCTGGGTTCATATCATGTTAATAAACATCTGTTTAAGGAGTTCTTGGACTCCAGATCGAGTTTGGATCATTGGAGGTCGATTTTACCTTTAAAACTCAGTTTTCTGCATTCTGTCGAAGAAGTATTCGAATACTTTTTGGGAAGTATTCGAATACTTTTCTGGGAAAATGCAGTAATCGAATACTTCACGAGACAGCAGCGACCTAGTTTAGTAAATTGAGTGAGGTTTGGACCTATGTGAAGCTAACACATAGGGCTACAACCATATAAATTTTCAAATCCATTTGATAAGTGTATTTCTCTCAGTGTATTTTTGAAGACGAGACTCTATTGCTGGAAATTCAGCTTGTTGTAGGAACTTTGCAAAAATCATAACCGAAGTTATACAACTCTGATTGAGGCATAAGATATGTCGTTGGAAAGCTTGAGGTGTCTAGTTTAACATAGTAAGATATTAGAGTATTTGATAAAGATTTGCAACATTAATTTTAATCTGGTAGTCGAATACCCCTTGCAGGAGTATGGGAATACTTTTCTGGGAAGAAAAGTATTCGGATACCTTTGAAGAAGTATTCGAATACTGGAAAGTATTCGAATACAGTGAGGTTTGGTATTCGGATACTGTGTTATTCGGATACTGGGGGGAAAAGTATTCGGATACTTGGTAGTATTTGAATACTTAAATGAAAGTAATCGTATACTTTCTGGAGAGCTGGAGTATTCGAATACTACTCGTGGAGTATTCGAATACCTCCTGCAGAAAATGCATAAAATGACTTATAATGAGATGGAAAGCCTTAATCACTTAATGTAACCTTGATAGATGGTTATTGATGATTACTTACTGTATAAACAGATTATGATTGTACTGTTTGCGGGCTTTGAGCTAGTGTGGACTCTTGGCTTGGATAGTTAGCTTGCAAGGTAAGCTTTCGTGTCCTCGGTTTAGCCATGTTGTGGTTCCACCATGTCCCACGGGGGTATGGTTATATGCATGCTGTGTTACATGCTTTTGATGTTTTGGAAATGCTATTGAGTTGTTATATGCTAGTGTCTTTATGATATGCATGTGGTGTTCCACTTATATGGTAAGCCTGAGTATGTGGTACATACAAGATGGTGAGGCTGTGGGTGAGGTACAAGCGATGTTCCTTGTACTATCTGTAGGAGATAGACGTATTCCTGCATTTCTCTGGCCAGTAGAATAGTATCAACACACATGTCATGAATATCGGTTGCACTGCATAGTTTTGAGAACTTATACTGATGTAAATGCTGTTAGAACTTATATTGCACATGTAAGTGAGCTTGGGGTGGAAGATCCTTGAGGACCCCTTGTCTTACTGAGGTTTCTAGTTTAGAGATCTCACCCCACGTTTGGGGCGTTTATTTCAGGTTCAGGTAATGTTGAGACCTCAGGCGGCAGGAGGCCGGAGCTGAGTTAGATTTGCTGTTATTTATGCTGACATGTTGGATGCTGGATTTGCATGCTGATTATATGTTTATAGCTTCAGTTTATGTTTATGGAGTTTTATGTTGAAACTTGTTGTTTACGCTGTTTATTTGGTGAGCATGGGGATTATCCATGACACCTAGTATTGTTTATGTCTTGAGTCTGTTGGGAGTTGTAATAATGTATCAGGATATTGTCCGAATTACGAGATATAATGTCGTGATTTAGATACACACTTTATTTATATATTGAGTAATTTCAGTAGATGTCTTATTGCAATTTACATACAGGTGATATTTTATGAAATTGATTAACTAATCAACTTGGTTAAGTTTAATGACGTCATAATTGAAAAAAAAAAGAATATTCCGCAATTTTAATTAAGCACCGCTTAATACGATGTAATGTTAATATTCCGGGTATACACGGGGTGTTACAAATATCAACGCCAACACTAATGTTATGGTGAATTGGTTACCAATGGTATTACTATTTTTAAAATGACAACTCAATTCTCAATGTAAAAATACATGACCACAACGCCAACTTTAATTATCATTTTATATATATATATATATATATATATATATATATATATATATATATAGGGCTTATCATTTCTCAAGCTGCCGGAGATAAAGTTATCTTCGGCTACTAAATCATACCCTTAAAAATATTAATAAATTAATATAAGGAAATAAATAAATAAAACGACGTAGTTTTGGGGTAGTCGGAGATAAACTTATCTCAAACTGCTTGAGAAATGTTTTTCCCACATATATATATATATATATATATATATATATATATATATATATATATATATATATTCTGCAACTTTTATGTTACATTGAACGAATATTCAGGAATCATAAATTCACATAATTTGTTTTTCTTGCCGTTATTATTATGAGTTTAATTAGCAACGTTTAACAGAAAGGAACTGCCTTGAAATATTAAACATAATACCATAAAAGAAGATGGCAAACTTCGTAGTTTTGTACATTTTCCTTTTTTCTCATACTTATTTCACAATATTGTTCAGCTTTGAAACAGTAGCAGAGGGTGCCATTACAACCTCATTCGTCCACTTCCCACCGACCCATTGTGTTTTGTTGATCTCCCTGTCACATAATAATTACAATTAAAACCACCAGCAAATGTTATATTTGCCTTTTCAAATTTCATTCTATATTTTTTTGAATTTATCTTTTCAAATTCATTCAACCTAACCATTAATGTCGTTTCATTTATGTCTTTACAAATTCCAATTAATCTGAACATTCAATTTTCATTCAATTTTTTTTTTCAAACAAATAGCAAGTGTTATTTTTACTTTTTCAAATTTCATTCAATTTGTTTTATTAATTTTTTACAAATTCAATTATATACATTTAATCCCGATTAAGTTATGACTAACAGTGGGAACTGCAGATAACCCAAGAGTCAAATATTTTAGTTGAGTTGCTGATTTTTGGGATGAGCACTAAATTTTTTTCCTAATCATTTACTTAGATTATTGTGCCCTTTGAATTTTTCCATACATATTGTAATTCCAAATGTTTTTCAAATTACTATCATTTTAAAATTCTAATGTCGTTTTATTTATGACTAACTGTGGGAACTGCAACACTATAATAGCAATTAAGGAATTGAAGCAATTTGCATTGCAAGTGCAGCACTATTTTAGCTCAGCTATTAAGTTACCACAACTTTTAAGTTTTTCATACCAATAGAAATACAACAGGTACAATAAATAATTTAAAAGTTTTAATAGACTCAACAACTTTCAATGTTAGTTTAAAAATATATTAATATATGAATTTTTAAATTATTTAAAATCCCTAATTGAATATTAATGGTTTTGCATTCAAAAATAATTTTTTAAAATCTTAATTGAATACACCCTTTAAATAATAATAAAAATTTGGTCTCATAGATATTATTTAAAAATATATTAATCCTTAATTTGAAATCAATTCAGAATTCGAATTTCAAAAGAGTGAGGAATGAGAAGAAAATCGAAATATGTGCATTAAAAAGAAAAAAACAATACCTGATTGTGAAAAGATAGTTGAACATATTTACCGCGAAGTCTTGATATTATCAGTGCATCTACTGAAGGTATCTTCATTTTAATTAAAAACTGCACCACATAATTTCTTTGGAAGTAAAAAAAAAAAAAAAAAAAAAAGGAGTTATTAAATATTAGAGTTTTGAAAATGAAGAAACGTCCAAACTCAAATAAATGTACAAACTATAGAGAAAATTGATGAAAGATTTTATAATAATCTACTCTGTTATCATTCTTTAAAAGAAATAATGTCAAGAATCCCAAAAATGTTTCATACTCATACATATAAAAGAAGGGGGAAAATAAATTATTTCTACCTTACTAGTAACATAATATTTTTTATTCGTAAATTTTAAAACGAGTTAGTAGCCGAACTTGTAGACACTTATCAACAAAAATAGTTAGTTACACTGTGAATCTTAAGCAGATCTTTTAAATACATATAAAAGTAAAATGCATATAAACAATATAGTTTTTAAGAGTTGGAAGTCAAACCCATATTGATCTTCTGCTAAGACTGCAGCATTGACTATTATTTCTTTAACCAGCAGAAATATAGCTTGTCCCTGATCAACATGGCCCAGACATTTTTGAATAATAGGAGATCCGTATTTATCTGTTGCAATATTAATGCAATTCTTTGCTACTTCATCCAAAATAACCTGAACGAAAATTGTCAATTAAAGATTAATTGATGAAAAAAGTCTTAAAATCTCTGGTCGCCGTTCTAGCTAGGATATATCTAAACAAGTTTTTTTTTTTTTTTTTCAATGTAAGAATAATTATCAAATCGCAGTATCATATACATGCAATGTACGTAATCAAAAGAAGCACAAGAATATGGGATATTATTATTGTGTGCATTACTTTTTGATATGCCGGTGGGAAAAGTTTCACGCAGTGCTGAATGACATAACCACCATTGGCAGTTTTCATCAATGTGAGAGTGATACGCTTCAGAGCAAGTACAAATGCATATATCTTTTCTGGGGTTTTGACATTCACCAGTATTTTCAGCATAGCCCGACTCCTATATATGTTGGAGGTTAAGAGGTTGAGAGAAAATGGTTTAGAGGTGCTTAAAGTATTACACCAAGAGATATCAAAGTTTGGAATGCTCAACAGTGTTACCTCCAGCTTAGGAAACCCTAGATATAATGCAAGCTATTGGGCTCCAGCTCATATGGACCCAAACAACCTTGCTTTCACTTATTGGGCTTATATGTGAACATATATATTATTGGATTATATATTTAATATATCCAACAATCTCCTCTTATGTTCACCATATAGCACAATCCAATAGATTGATCAATATAATGTTCAAACAAATATGAATCATTCATATCCAGTCCAAGACAATTAACTCGGATCAATCAAAGAGTTTTAATGGTAAAATATTAAACTCAATCGTCATTTTCAATCTAAATAAATAAATCATCATTATCATGAATCTGTTCTGAGACCAACATACTAAAGTAAATATTTAGAGTTTTAGATTCAATCTAAACTCATCCAAATCCCAATATCCAAAATAAGTCTCAAAATCAGTTCACAATCAACAATGTTCATAAATTAAACATAGCAAAATGTAAGTCTCAAATAAATGGACTCCATCAAAATGGGCAATAGCAGGTGAATTATTAAGTCCCCACATACTCTAAATGATATATGCATTCATCAAGGAAGTGATCTTAGTCAAGATACCTCTCATCAAGCTCTCCTCCATCTCTGCCATCCTCTGTAGAATATCAAGTATGAATTTCATATTATTATGAATTCAATCGGTTGAATATTCTACCAAAGATGTCTAGTTCTACTAAAAGAACTTAGCATCATATCATCAGGCAAAGAAGAACATATATTAATGTCATAAAGCATCGCAATATTATGTTCATAAGCATCAAGCAAGTTTCATAAATTATGAACAAGGCCTAAACAGTTTGTTTTGCAAAGAGCCATCAACTTAAGTTTATTTGTAAGAGAATAACTATTGTTTAGTTTCAATGAACAAAACCATTAGTCAAGTTACTTACAATAACCTAGTCATGTGATGTCAAGTTCCAATTAAGAACATGACCCATAGGCTTCTTATGCAAACAACTATTTCAATGTTTCAATTTGGAATGTCACAATTACTGATTCCTCAAAGTCAAATAATCTAGCATCAAGTTTGGAATGAGATCATTTAACCAAAAGGGTGGTCCAACCAGGTTGGATTGTATCATCAAGTTTGGAATGACACAAGTTTCCCAAGTAGAACCTTTGAATCAGGTTTAAGTTATCTTCATCAAGTTTGGAATGAGACAACTTACCCTTTTCAAATTAATCAGCCACTATGAACATTGATGAAACATATAAACAGTGCTTATCATTTTGGCCAACAAAAGAAAGATTCGATAATTCAAAACACACAATTAAAAGGTAAGTAAATGGTAATTAAGACTTATCTATATAGTCTTTAAACTCATTTCCCCCACTGTTTTGAATAATCGATCTTTAGGCATATCTTTTGTGAGAGAATTAGCCAAGTTATCCTTCGATCTCACATTGATCAAGGTGATTACTACTTATTTTCTCAGATAATTCAACAACGCATGTCTCAATCTTATATGTCTTCTCTTTGAATTAAAGAGAGCATTTTTTAACAACTTGGACAGCTGCTTGATTATCACAAAACAGGCTTAAAGAATTAATCTTTAGCCTAGTCAAAGGAATATCCATAATCAGATTCTTCTTCCACTTTGCCTCTTCTCCGGCTAAGGCTAAAGCAAAAAGTTCTGATTCCATAGACGACAATGCAATAAAAGTCTATCTTTTGGATTTCCAAGCAATAGTAGCTCCACCAAAAGTGAATATATATCCACTGGTGAACTTACTATTTCTGATTTCTGAACACCATGACGTATCAGAATATCTATCTACAATTGAAGGATAACCAAAGTAGTGTAGAGCATAATCTTTAGTACCTTTAAGATATTACATCAGCCTATCGAGGGCATCCCAATGCTCTTTACTAGGATTACTAGTGAAATGACTTAGCATGCCAACTGTAAAGGCTATGTCAGGTCTAGTGCAACTTGCAGCATATATGAGACTACCAATCAGTCTTAAATACTTTAACTGATCCACACTGGTCCCTTCATGAGGACTCAATCTTTTATTATAATCACATGGTGTCTCACTCAGTTTGCACTCACTGTATCCGCAGGTAGAAAGTAGCTGCTCAATATAATGAGTCTGGCTAAGGGAGATAACGTGTCTATCAAAGCTTACTTTCATACCAAGAATGGTATTAGCAATACCAAGATCTTTCACATCAAATTCTTTAGCTAAATTAGCTTTCATGTCACTCACTACAGAATGATCAAAACCAAGAATTAACATGTCATTCACTAGTTGTCTTTACATCTATTTGATGCACTACATAATGTTCAATAAATGTCAAAGCAAGAAGAATTCTTATAGTCGATAGATGGTACACAGGTGAGTCGACATCAAAATAGTCTACTTCACTTTATTGTCTATAGCCTTTAGCTACTAAATGTGCTTTATATCTAGCTATCGATCCATCACTATTCAGTTTTTTTTTCAGTACCAACTTACAGCCTATAGCCTTAGCTCTTTTGGCAAATTGACTAGCTGTCAAGTAAAATTCTGCAAACAGAGAGCTCATTTCATCATCTATGGCTTCTGCCAACAATAGAGATTCCCTAGATCTCATCGCTTCTTGATAGGAGAATAGATCATCCTCTAGATGGTAAGTGACAAAGTCCTCGCCAAAGTCTTTGGGAACTCTCTCTCTTGTAGATACTCTAACTGAAACTGATTCAACAACCAGTTGTGTGGGGTAAGTGTCAGAAGGGCTTGCTTCAGATTCTATAGGAGATTCTAAAATCATATCTGTAGATCCAGAAACACTCAAGCCATGATCTTTGATAAACTTATTCTCAAATAATTCTGCATCTCTGGATTCTATCACCATAGTTGTAGATAGATCCAAAAATCTATTTGCAGCACTATCTTCTGCACTTCCTAGATATACGCAAGTAATGGTTTTAGGTCCCACCTTAGGTCTGTTAGGATCTTGTATTCTTACATAAATAATACATCCCCAAGTCTTAAGAGGATCATATCTACAAGAGCGCTTATGCCATATCTCATAAGGAGTCATAGACAACTTAGAGTGCGGCAACCTGTTCAGGATGTGATTGGCAGTTAGAACTGCTTCTCCCCAATAGGAGGAAGGCATGCCAGCTGTAAGTAACATAGAGTTTAACATTTCAGTTAATGTCCTATTATTACGCTCAGCAACACCATTTGATTGGGGTGAGTAAGGAGCAGTGGTTTCAAGTATTATGCCCTCTGAAGTGAAAAATTCCTTGAACCTATCATTGTGTACTCTCCTCCTCTATCACTCCTAAACCTCTTAATTTTCAAGTTGAGCTGATTTTCTCCTCTTGACTTAAAAATCTAGAACCTTTCAAAAACTTCATCATTCGATTTCAACAAATAGACATGACAATATCTAGAAAAATCGTCTATGAATTAAGTACTTTTGACCACCTCTAGTAATATAATTTCTAAGGTCACAAAGGTCAGAATGTATCAGATCAAAAAAAAAAATTATGTGCTTTTAGAAACCGACTTAAAAGGTTTTCTAGTGATCTTAGTTTATGCACATACTTCACATTTGTCAAATCGAATAGAAGCATTTAATAGAGTATCAAGAGTTTTAGCTAGATGTTGCATTTTCTTGTAGTTCACATGTCCAAGTCTATTATATAACAACTTTGGATCAATTAAAGTTGAACTCACATGGTTTATGCTCACAGTTTCTAAACTCAATCTATACATACCGTTAATCATGAATGCACAACCAAAATAACAAGAGTTAACAACTAAAATTACTCTATCATTCATAATTAAGAAAGGCATACAAGCTTTATCAAGAAAAGATACCAATTTCCTTTTAAGTAAAAGTATTACTCTAACTTGTTTTAGAGTTAGTAATTTACTTGAAGAAAGCACCAAATTTGCAGTTCCAACATGAGTCACATCTGTCTCATTACCACTGCAATTTTCACTGTGTCTTTCACTTCTATGACCTTAGTGAGTAAATTTCTATCATTTGTAGTATGACAGGTAGCACCGTTCTCCAACCACCACTCAAAAGAGACATTGGCCTTTCCATTCTTCATCATTCCAATGAAAGCTTGAGGCTTAGGTTCATTAGTTAACATATTAGCCTCATTTTGTGGTGTGTTGTTTTTTTTTAACTTATTTGGTAGCTTACACTCTGCTGCCCAGTGATCTCACTTTCCACAGTTATGGCACTTGTCCTTCTTCTTCTTTTGAAGATAGTCTTTTTGGCCTCTAACTATGAAGAAGATTCACCTTTTGGTGACTTGGACTTCTTCTGAGGTTTATTGGAATGCGAAACTAAGTAGGCAATTAACTTTTATTGTCTTATTTGTTCCAAACTCTTCCTAGAATAGTTTTGATCCTAAATATAAAAAAACCCCTTTAATTTATCCAGTTCACTTTGTTCTTTCAGTCTTGAAAGAACTCTATTCAGCAGATAGTTTACTCAATGCAAGTCGACAAAAAGATTATCAGACATATCAGATTTATCATCTTTTAACTTGTTCCTTATGTTCTCAAGTTTAATTAACTGAATTCGTATTAAATTTGAATTCAAATAACTTCTCTGCTATGAGAGCTTTGGAGAGCCCCTCTTGTTTTGGAACTAAGCATTCAAGTGATTTAATATCTTTTTTCATCGTCTTATATTCACTACAAGTCATAGCGAGATGAATATTTAGAGAATTTAGCAAGCAATCCCTACAAAATTATTCATCTTTGTTCCATTGATATTAATCCATAATTTTCAATGGTAAATGCAAGATCATTTAATATATTATGGAATATTTCATGTTCTTCCATGCCAAATTGAACATGTAATTTCCAACCATAAAATTCAATAACATCAAATGATTTCATTTCATAATATCATAGGAATTATTTTTAGGCATTTTAATCAGAGCTAAGAGTTAGAAATAGTGCACCTTGTAGCTCTCTCAGACTTCGCAAATTAAAGCAAAAGCTCCAACTTTCATCAACTGCTCTATAGACTTGGAATTTACCAAAACAGACCCCAAAAACAGATTCGGAGCGCCCAAAAACCTTAAGATGGATCACCCCTATGGCCAGAAACTCACCGAAACATTTTCTGATTTTTAAAATGTCCCATACAGAATATTCTTCAACAAACAGAATATTCCCTCGGAATATTCCTTTTCGCAGGAATATTCTTTTTAGCATAAAAGTGTACCTATAACTTCAAACAGTCATATCTCCTTCGTCCGATCTCCGTTTGAGGTGGATGACCACTCAAAACGATCGTCTCGACGAGTAGAACAAAGCCCAATAGGTTTCACTTTCTGAAATTGGCTAAAATTTCCGGGATCTGGACCGAAAGGTTGCGGCTGCAGTATCTTCAAACTCAGATCCTGGAAAATCCTTCTGTCGAATCACGAAAGTGATTTAAAGTATGAGTTCTTCTCGTTGAGATCTTCGAATAGACACCTTACTCTCAATCCGACACCCGAAGCTAATACTTTAAGATTGTTGGAGGGTAAGAGGTTGAGAGAGAAGGGTTTAGAGGTGCTTAAAGTATTACACCAAAAGACATCAAAGTTTGGCCCCTAGATATAATACAAGCTATTGGGCTCCAGCCCATATGGACCCAAAGCTTTCACTTATTGGGCTTATATATGAACATATATATTATTGGATTATATATTTAATATATCCAACAATATATACCAATAAAATTAGAAAGTATATATGCAACAGTTAATTCCATAAATTAAATAGAAGAGTAAAGTTCCTTTTAGTCCTCAACAAAAATCATGGAGCCTATTTTAATTTCTTAGTAAAAAAATTCTACTCGTGTTTCTTTTGAAATTTAAAATAGATACAGTTAATCGAAATTGCGATCCTTCTGAAATTCAAAGAAGATCTACCTTAGTCCCTCAAAGGATTAGGATTAACATGTATCTATTTTAAATTTACGAGACACCATAAGTCGACTTTTTTTTTTTAAAAGATTAAATTGAGCCCACGATATTGGTTGAGGAGTCAAAAATACTTTATTCTAAATTCAACAAAGAAATTTAAAATTTGAAGAGAAAATAAAAAATATTAAATCTAATGGTACGTACCCAAGATAGTGTATGCACACATCTTTCAGCTTCTGCACATCTAAGATAATCAATAAAAAAATTGTATCCATCTGATACACAGTGACAGTTCTGCTTGCTTCAAAAATCTTTTGAATAACGTGACTGCCAAACTCGTGTTTCATTAGCTCATGCAAATAATCCTTCAGTTCTGAGAGGATCATTCTAATTTCCTCAGGTATCCCCACATCAATCTTCCTCTGCAGAAAACGACATCCATATTGATCCTTTGCCATTGCAACCACCCTTCCCTTCAAACCTTCAAGTTGTGAATGTGATTGTGATTGTGAGGGTTGTTGTTCCATCATCACCAGCCTGTAACTGTAATGATCATCAAATGAATCTCCTATTCTCCGTGCAATGGCATTAACTGCAGCAGCTCTCAACCTTGAACCATGAGCGTTTATGTAAGGATTCGTGGACAGGTTAAGTCCTTCCATAGCAGACTCAATGGCTTCCACTCCAACAAAAGGGTTGGTAGGGTTCTCAACGGTGCCGTTTTGAGCATCAAGATTTTGAACAGAAGAATCAAGAAAAGCATGGCTTTGAGAGGTGCAAGCATCCCTGCAGGAGTTGGGATAATTATCGTTCCAGAACATACCAGAACCTCTGCCCTCCATTGAAGAAACAACAGAGAACAAGTTGAGAAAATATTTCAGAACGAGAGAAAAAAGAAAAGAAAAACAAGATTATATAAAGAAAGAGTCTTTGTTTATCAAGAAATAAGATAACGTTTGATGATATGATAGACAACTTGAACTGCAGTTTGATAATAAGTATATTTTTTCATTGTAATCTTTTTTTTTTTTTTTTTTTGGATATCATTGTAATCTTTTTCATGCATGGAAATTAAGTTGATCTTACACCTTTAATTTGAATATTTGATTAACGTGTGGTCCCCACACATCTTAATTTATTATTTATGTAATATATAGCAATATATAACAGAAAATAATTATCTTTTTATATCTTTTAATGGCATTATCATCTCTCCTAAAATTTGAATTTATTTTTAAATAAATTGAGTTGGATATATATTCTTCTGAAATACTTTTAAAATACGCTGTTGAATTTTCATATACCAAAATTTAACACTTAATTAAAAGTCACTCTTAATATAAATTAGAAAAATTAACATTCGAAGTTTTTTTTTTTTTTTGCTGTAAAATTTAGTGTTATGTTTTCTGTTTTACAGCTAAATACATCCTGATTATCAGAGATGTGAGATTTGATTTCTATTCAGTAACTATGCTAATAATAGCTTGAGAAATTACATAATAATAATAATAATAATAATAATAATAATAATAATAATTGAATGATAGTGTTACACAATCAGAGTGAAACTCTAGGTTTATCTCAATCTAATAATTGAATTAATGATAGTGTTACAATCAAAATGAAACTCTAGGTTTATCTCAATCCAACCAATTTGTTTTCCTAATTTAGATATGGATTTAAAAAAATTGTGTCTTTTGATATTTAAATCTAGAGGAAGGTTATACTTACAAATTTGTTTTTACAACCTCTTACAACCATATATCATAACCGTTAATTTCCGCCAATCAACGGTTGTCATTTATTATGAATTGATAATTAATTAATGAGTTTAATTTGCGAAAATCATATCCGTTGATCGGCGAAAATCAACGATTATGATATATGGTTGTAAGAGGTTGTAAAAAAAAGGTTGTAACTATAACCTCTCCCTTAAATCTAATATATCTCGTAAGTTTTTTTATATACCTTTTGAGTCAAATTTGAATCAAAACTTTTTTCGATTCAAGGTTTACTTTTTGAAAATCATTATTGATAAAAGATTAATTATATTTGTTGAAGAATATTAAAAACAATCAACTCATTAGCTCCTATTAGGGTTGGCAAAACGTGTCATCACCTCAACACAACTCGTCAAAATACGGGTCGTGTCAACCAATGGAATAAATGGATCGTGTGCAAGTTTAGGTAAATGTCTCAGGTTGACTCGTGTGTCGACCTGTAAATTTCTTTGAAACTTTGGTAATTTTTACATACTCCATTGCGGTTCACGGGTCAACCAGCATATTTTATTCATCTTTTCCTTTTAATTTTTAATATTTTTAGAAAAAATCAAATTATCAATTTTTGCGAATCAACTCGTGTGACCATTGACCGGTGGCGGGTCGTGTCCAGGTTTCATTTTTGACCTGCAAACAAAAACAAGTCACGTACGGGTTGGACAATTTGACCGTGGATCAAATTTGACACGACACGACCCGCCGATATATTTTGCCACCCCTAGCTCCTATTCAGTTGATAATGACAATATTTAAACCTAATATTTCTGGTAAGTCTTTCTTGACATGCCTTTTGATTCAAATATTAACTCAAAACTTTTTTTAGATTCAAGGTTTATTTTTTGAAGATGATTATTGATAAAAGATTAATTATATTTGTTGAAGAATATTTAAAAAAGACAAAAGTGGATCCTCTCATGTGTTATTTAATATGACATGGTCATGGGAATCATAACACTATACAAAGGTGAATTAATGGTTATAAGAGAGGAGATAGAAAAAAATATTGGAATAGAGGTAGTTACAAAATCATAACCATTGATTCACCTTTGTATGTGCACATGTCCATGTCATATTAAATAAAACATAAGAGGATCCATTTTCAAAAAAGAGCGCTCTTGTAAGTCCTATTTTAATTTAAATTTTAATCTTTTTTTGGTAATATTAAATTTCTCTTTACTTCTAAATGATAAGGGTAAGAACGCAACAAAAGGATATTTAAAAAAATTGGAAAATTTCAAAAAACAAATAACAAAAACTTCAATAGTTTTTAAAGAAGGAAAAAATTATTACAAAAAAAAAATCGATTTAGTTCATGAACTGATTTTAAAAAATAACTTAGTTCATGAATTATTACCAATTTTTTTTTAAGTGTAATACAATTTAGTTCACAAAATGAGTTTAGTTCTTTTAATTATTTTAATTTGATAGTTTTTAAAAAGAAGGAAAAAATGGGTTTATTTCATGTACTAGTTTCAAAATAACAATTTAATTGATGAATTATAAAAAAAAATAAGTATAGTACAATTCTGGTATTTGACCCATTTGCCTTTTGATTAATAAAAAATTACAACTTCGTCCTCATTTATAAACTATTTAAAATATTTGACATTTTCCTTAAACATAATATCAATCTACCCCTATTTGACCGTTGATCAAAAATTATACTCGAGTACACTAAACTGCCACTAAATAAAATATACTCGAGTATATTTGACCAATATACTGGACTATATTGTCTTGCTTGAAGAAGTTCATCATTTATTGAATTATTTACCCGAGTATGTACCTTGATACTCGAGTATCAGGATAAATACTCGAGTATCCACCCCCCAATACTAGAGTATATGTCAGCCAGAAACCCTTAAATGAGTGGGTTTCGGCCTCATTTGTCACTCACCCATTTTCTACCCCGCAATCTTTCTCATTTCTCATCACTATTCCAAGCCATCAAGTTTGTATTCTATCTCATGGTTTCCAAAGCTTGTATCTTGTGAAATCATTGTCATTACACTTACAAATTCAATTTTTTTACAAAAAAATCCAAATCCAAGCCAAACCCTAGACCAAATTTCATGTTGAAAAATGAGCTCAAATTCAAACACTTATCCTGCAGTTATCTACCACAATGGGAGGCAAATTGAAGGTCTCAATGGTATCCGATTTGAAGGAAAAATAAAAAATCAAACGGGACATCACATACAATAAACTGAAGAAGAGAATTCACCAAAAAATGGGGTTACAAGGTAGCTAATGTATTCATTGCTTGATAGCCTGGTTAGAGACTCTAGTTGATAAAGATACAATATGCTACATTGGTAACGATATCAATGATGATGAAGATGTAGAGTTTGTCACAGATGCATTTGATAACCAAAAAATTATTGAGATATATGTTGAAGTTAATTCTGGTAAGTGTTTATCTTTACCCATGCATACAAGCACTCCATAGTATGTTGGTCAAGAAGACACATTTGTCGATTTATTTGCACCTACACAAGGGTTAAGTCATATAACATTGTGGGAGGGAGATGAGAATGAGGAGGAGGAGGATATGGACAACGTTGAGAAAGGAGAACCTGAGAGTGTTATTCCACTAGGTGATTTGTCAAATACTGACGTGGATGGTGATTTTGACGCTGACACGAATACGATAAGCCTGAGTTCCCCAACTATATCACCACTTCATGTTGACCTAGTTAGTAGTGGTAAGTTGTTAAATTACATTTTTTTATTGAACATTTTACATTTGTGTTGTTCGTGACACTGGAATGAGTGAAATAGCCGGTGAAATTTGAAGGAAAACTGGATGAAATTGAGGGGAAGAAAGACTAGGGTTTATCCTCTAACAAGTTGTACCTAGGTATTGGTTAGGGGGAAAATTGAGGGAGGAGAGGGTTTTTAAAAAACCCAGTCCGCGATGAATACTCGAGTATCCATGGTGATACTCAGGTACATAATTCGAATGATTTCCCATAATATAAACACTATTCGGGTACATAATTGAGTCAATAGTCGGGTACTTATTTTTTAAGCCAGTAAAAAAATAAGATCATTATTTCAATTTGTCTCCACCTTTTCATACTATTTATCCCCTTATGTAGAATAAAATTCTTATTCAAATTACTACTTTTCTTATTTTTCAAAATAAAAACACCTTCCACCAATATTCGCAGAACTACCATCAAATTGATCCTTGTTAAAGCATAAAAAAGTTCAAAATCTTTGAAATAAAAACTGTTATTGAGTATAAAAATTCAAAACGCTGAGGAAAGCAAAAACCATATATGCTAAGTGATGGCAAAAAAAAATTAAAATATTACTATTTTAATAAATAATTACGAATATATAGTTGTTTCAAAACTATTTACGGATCTATTGTACTCATTCACGCTCAAATTATGCGTGACAATTCACATCTAAGTTAGGCGTGACTCACAAGGATTCACGCCTAATTTAGGCATGACTCGTTTGGTGTTGACACGTGACACAAAAAAGTCAATTTACGAACCGTAAAATTTTGAAAAGCCATAACTTTTGACTCATGTATCAAAATCAGGTAAAAAAAATTTTGATTCCACAAAACTTTTTGTGATCTACGCAATGACACATCATTTGACATATTTTATCTCTCATAAACATAGTTCAAATTTGCAATAATGGTATTATAAGAGCGTTTAAACTCAGAAGCCTCCGAATTATGGATTTGTGATTTAATATAAAAAATAAATAAAGATTTGATTTGTGATTTAAATTAAAAAAATCTAAAGAATTATTAATAATAAGGAAAAAAATAAAGATTTGATTTGTGATTTAAAATAAAAAATCAATTTGAAAAATTTGTATTAATAAAGGAAATAATTAAATAAATATTATAAATCTCTAAGGAAGAAGGATTTTTTTGAACTGTGTTTGTAAGAGATAAAATATATCAAATTAGATGTCATTGCGTAGATCTCAAAAATTTATGTGGAATCAATTTTTTTTTATCTTATTCGGATACCCGAGTCAAAAGTTACGGTCTTCTGAAGTTTTACGGTTAAACTGTTAACTTTTTATGTCACATATCAACAATAGACGAGTCCCGCCTAAATTAGGCGTGAATGCCTTGTGAGTCACCCTTAACTTAGGTGTGAATAGTTACGTCCAATTTAGGCGTGAATGAAGCTGCAAAGTAGAAAGCTAACGATAGCCAACGATTTTTTAATTTTTAATTTTTTTAAAAAAATATTTTAATTCCCCCCTCCTAAGTTATACTAGAAAGTTGCAAAGTAGCCAACGATAGCCCAGGTATTTAGAAAAATAAAGCAAAGGGAACAGTGACCAAAATGCCACTGTTTCCAATCTTTTTTACCTAAAAGACACGCCAACAATGTTATTTCCCAATCTGCCACGTGGACAAGTTCGCTAGGCAATGTAGCGAACTCTGCTTGCTGATATGTCACGTTCCTGGTGGTGCTCTTGGTAATATGTCTCAGAAAACTTCGATGCAAATTGATGTTGCCTGGCAATTTCCAAGGAGTGATGCAGTGAAGATTAATATGGATGGAGTAGCAAGAGGTAGTTCTAATCTAGCTGCTTGTGGTGGTTTGATTCGTAATGCCCAAGGGAGATGGTTGGGGGGGGTTTTCTTATAGATTGGGTTCTTGTTCCTCTTTCAAAGTTGAGCTGTGGGGTGTTCTTCGGGGTTTGGAGTTGGCTTGGAGAGAGGGGAATCGCAACATAATTATCAAAAGTGATTCATCCAGTGTGATCACTGTGCTTACCATAAATGGTGCAACAGTCCGTGAGTGTCATTTGATAGCTCGAATACGGACATGGTTAAACAGATGCTGGTCCGTTAAACTCTTGCATACGTATAGGGAAGGGAATGTTTGTGCTGAATGGATGGAAAATTATATCCTGGATTTGGAAGATCACATTCCGTTTAAAATTTAACGTGATCCTCCTCCTGGCATTCAGAATCTGTTGTTTGGTGATTTAACTGCTGTCGGTAGATTTAGGACAGTAGTTTGTAGGTTTTAGTTTGTTTTGTCTGTTTGTTGGGCTTAGGCCTTTTGTTTACCAAAAAAAAAATATTAAATATATTTATTTATAAGTTGAAAATATAGTGTTAAATATTAATTGTGTGATATTATTTATTGATTACCCATTATTAAACAATATTAATTGTGAATGTAAATTTATTTAGGGTAGAAAACTTAGGTTAGAAGCATTAGTAATTGTATCATATTAATTTTTTAATAACATTAATTGTGTGATATTATTTATGCATTATTTAATAAAATTAAGTAATATTTAATTATGCACATTTTTCTATGTATATTAATGTTGTAATTTTTTATTAATTAATATTTATTTATGAATTATAGAATATTGTCCAGATGTTTGATATTTAATTATTTCTTAATAATTAGAATTTAGTTTTTACATATTATAATTTTGTAATTGTAATATAATTGTTTTTGTAAATAGACCGATGGACCAGCACGACCCGCATCAGACTTTCATCGACTCGGGTCCATCCGACCGTACTCTCCTTGTGTTGCTGGAGAAACCCATTTCCACTCATGTGTGGAACTCATCGGATGACCCATCCGTACGTGATCGTGTCCTTAATGTTAGGCATGCTGCAACACATGATCACCTGGATATATCGGAGGATATCGAGTCGTACCTTAAGCAGGCTGGATTTTATCATGTTGCGCGTTTGCGCAACCACGAGGTTAGTGAAAATTGTTTTTGTATAAGCTGCATTCATAGTTGAATGTTTTATAAATTTTGGTAAATTATTACTGTTTCGTAAACATATTGATCACTCGTTGATATCGGCCGTGGTTGAGAGATGGCGGCCTGAGACGCGTACATTTCATATGCTGATGGGTGAGGTGACAATCACCTTAGAGGATGTTCACCATCTGCTGGGGTTGCCCACGGATGGGGAGGTTATCTGTGGCCGCGCTGGAGGCCATCCTTTCCAGCAGATGATTACAGATTTGTTGGGAGTTCAACCTAGGCGACAACGAGATTTTCATAAGAACCAGTTGTCGCTGACATTTCTTCGTCAGAGATTTTTGCATTACGCAGACCATGCTGGCACTGAAGCTGATCGGATGAGATACATGTGTGCCTTGATCCTGCGCATATTGGGGGGGATTTTATTCGTTGAGACTGCATCCAGCTTCGTCCCGGCCTGATATTTATTAGTCTTCGATGATTTCCAGCGGACGGGGACATTTTTTTGGGATTCTGTCGTACTTGCTACCTTGTGCAGGGAGTTATGCAAGGTCACAGAGCCCGGTCGATTCGATGTGCTTTATTGCTGCAGTTGTGGGCATGGACGCGGTTCCCTACCATCTCACCTGGTGTCCCTAAGGTTACTGATCCCGACGCTATATATGGAGTCAGGTAATTGTTTGTTTGCATTATCATGTTTTTATTCCAATTTGGATATTGTCTTTGTTGTATAACTGCTTATTATGTCCATTATATAAATTGGTAATCTTGTTTGCGCAATTTTTTTGCAGGTTTAACATTTATACGTCGAGACAGTTCGTCTACTCTCACATCAGACGCTACCGTCATCATATTGACGTTATGCCCAGCCGCAGGATACGGTGGAGGCCTTATGATGGATTCCCAGCACATCTGCTGTCAGGCGTCGAGTCGCGCAGATGGTTAGCTATATGTCCACTCATACACTACCAGGTTGTCGTGTACCAGCAGCCTGATCGAGTACTGCGACAGTTTAGATACAGGTCGCCAATCACGAGCGATCCATTACCATGTTCCGAGCTGCTGACTGTCACCCCTACTGGTAAGGGTGACGTGGACTGGAAGGACCGCCACAGTCTGTATATAGCGTAGTGGCATTCGAGAGATGCCCTTGTTGTACAGGGACTTCAGGCTAACACATCCGATGGACACCTCTCTGTCAACATTACTTACATCCAGTGGTTTTTCTGACATACTCGTAGGTGGATGACTCAGAGATCGGCGGTTCATTCCCATATGGTATGCATTTAGGTTTCATATTATACATATTGTTGAGTGATTTTATCGTCGACAAATTAATTTAACATATTTTACTGTGTTCTACATCGCAGAGTGACCGTATGGAGACTGTTGCTCACATGTCATCGGACGAGGCAAGGGGAGCATTCACATACCGTCAGATATACGACGAGGCGCTTCAGGCTCTGTCTTCCTTTGCTGAGTTTGGTAGATTGACAGACCCTAGAGAGCCTGCACCTCCGCCTACAGCAAACTAGGTGCATGTCAGACACGTGGCACACCTAGTTCGCTTTAAGGGGCAGCGAACTTGCCAAAGCTGTCAGCATTTATTGCAGTCAAGTTCGCTACTTCAGGTGTGCACCACCAGGAACGTGACACATCAGCAAACATAGTTCGCTACATTGCCTAGCGAACTTGTCCACGTGGCAGTTTGAGAAATAACACTGTTAGCATGGCATATAGGTAAAAAAATTGGGAACAGTGACAAAATGGTCACTGTTCCTAAAGCAAAGCATTGTTCCAAAAAAAACAAGCAAAAATTCCTCGAACTTACATCTTGAATATGGATGGAAAAAAATTATTCTTTTGAATCTAAACCCACATTCAAACTTCGAAGTGTGCATGGCAATAATATTAATGAGGCGGCAGCACAGTGCACAAATCTAGAATTACATCTCCACAAAATAGTCAGTAATGGGACAATTACCTATCTACAACAACAAACCAAACAGACATATAACAGTACTAAATGGGAAAATCCCTACCGGGATATATTATTTTATCTATTTATTTTTATGTTTATTTTATCTATCATTTTTCAACACCGTTAGATAAGAATCTCAAGAGAAGAGATAAATGTTAAAAGTCAATTAAGATTCTTATTTAATGGTTTTGGAGAGTGATAGATGAGGTAAACATAAAAAAATAAGTAGATACAATAACCTATCCCTAAAACAACAAACCAAATTACATATAACAATACTAAATTAATAAAGAGAAAATATTTTCTCATGTTGTCGGAGACATCTTACATTATGTCATAGAGATAATCATACGGAACGATGCCAACCTTTTATAAAAAATAATAATAATAAAACTAAAGGGACCTACATATTTATCTTTATGACATGAGACAAGATATCTCCAATAACATGAGATTAATAAATCTCATTAATAAACACTTAAACAGTCACGCAGTATATATCACCCACGAAAAAGTAACAATCCAGCAGTTTAGTGATCCCTTATCCATGGACCTTGCTTCCTTTGGCAACTGCTAGCACTTTTTTCCCATAAATATGACTATGTAAATTTCCATAATTGGATAAAATGGTATTCCGAAGGCTTTTATGCAGAAGACCCTGCAATAAACATAAAAAGATAAAAATGATTAAGCATATATGTGAAAGTAATTTTTACAGAAACAAGCTCTGAATCAAAACATCAACAATTGTTAAGAGTATGTGCGGTATTTTATGATTTAGAACATGCTTCTTTGCCTGATATAGATATTAAAGCAGGAGAAGAAATAAAGGATGACAAATATTAAACACTAAAGAATGCTAGCAAGAGCACTTATTGATCTGTATTAAAAAACATTCTACAACATAATTGGAATTTTCATAAAAAGTTTCTTATTATGAGGGGAAAACACAAATTAAAAAAATTGATGAAATAAAAAAGAAATATATAATAATACAAACCGTGGAGAAATTCAGTGCTTTCTGAGCAACAAAATTTCCGTAAGGATGCTGAAGAACATTCAAGAATTCACGGCTATCTATAATCTCCCGAATTATAATAGCAGCATCCTCTCCAGAAAATTGCAAGAGATCTTCCACCACATGGCTACCAAACTTATTCATAGATAATTGAACATATTTTCCGCGAAGTCCTGATATTATTGATGCATTTACCGTAGGCATCTTCATTCCAACTAAAACCTTCACCGCATAGTTCCTATTTGGGCATAAAGAAAGAAATTATTAAATATTAAAAATTAAAAACGAAGGAACATTCAAACTAAAATAAATATACAAAATTTACAAGCTGAAAGTTCAAAAAATGAATGAAGAATACTATGATAATCTACATTGTTATAATTCTTTTGAATAAATAATAATAAAAATCCCTGACTTGTTTCATTTTCATGTACGAAAAAGAGAAAGAAAAAAACCTTATTCTTCATGTAGTTGATCGTAGCTTTTTTTTTTTTTTTTTTTTTGTCTTACTAGTAACATAATATTCTTTATTAGTAATTTTTAAAATTAGTTAGTAATCAAACTTTTAGACACTTGGGGAGAACCCAAATTTTTTATTTATTCGAAAATCACGATTTTCAGGAATATGGTGATAAATTGAGTTTTCGGAAAATATTATAAAAAGGTTATTTGGTAGGCTAAAATATTCCAAGGAATATTGGATTAATTTTCTTAATACTATGTTAGGTTGTATTAAGTTTTCCCTTGTCATGGGAATCCTAGAATATCATCCTCTTTAGAGAATGGTATTCTTAAATGGTATTTTAGAAAATTTCACACACAAAATAAAAATTCAAAAAAATTAGATTTCTGGATAAAATTTAAAAATCTTGTATTAAACGTGGGTAAATAAGATTATTATCTTTAATTTCCCAAAAATCTTAAAAAAAAAAAATTCTATCAAACACCCTTTTACAAAAAAAGTTATCCCAAAAAATAAATAAAAAATAGTTAGTTACAACTAATCATATGAAGGTGTAAAAGCACGCGGAATGGATCCTCTCATATGAAAAAGTGATCCTCTGATCATGTTATTTGATCACAACCACTCATTGATGATGAGATAAAAGAGAGAAAAATGTATAATTTTTAAATGAGTGATTGTGATCAGATAACATGATCACATAATCACTTTTGCACATGAGAGGATCCAAAAGCAGCAGAGAATAGGGGTGGTAAACAAACCAGGGGCCTTTGGCTCGGCTCGTGAAGGCCTGAACTTACATGTTTGAAATTGGTTATTGAAACCAGGCTTGGACTTGTATAAAAACTCGTTTAATAAAAAGGCCTGAGGCTCCAATTCAAAAGCTCGGCCTTGGAGCCTCTGAGGCCGACCTAGTATATTAATTTTTATTTTTATTTTTATTTTTTATTTTTTATACTACTTGTAATAGTCCCTTCTCTCTCCTCAATCCATTTCACCCCTTTTTTTGGTTAAAAAGATTTTTTGAATAATTTTGTTCTATATTATGCTGTTTGGATATACATTGAATTTATGAATATTTATGAAATTACTAGTGTTGTTGATTGTATATTTTGTTTGGATAAAATTTTGTTGTCTTATTTTTTTTTAAACAGGCTAACAGGTCAAACCAGACTTTTATTTTTTGTAAATAAGACAGGCCAAGGTCGATAATTATATTCGTAAGAGATAACAGGCTAGGTCAGACTGACACATTTAAATACAGGCTTAGCTTTTTAAGATCAAAGCTCGGCCGGTTAACACCAGACAACATCGTTGCCCTTTCAAATACGGGATGCAAATAAATTACAAAATAAGCAATAAAATATAACGAGCAGTTTTTGAGAGTTGGAAGTCAAACCCATATTTATCTTCTGCTAAGACTGCAGCATTGACTATAATTTCTTTAACCAGCAGAAATATAGCTTGTACCCGATCAACATGGCCCAGACAATTTTGAATAGCAGTAGAACCGCTTTTATCTGTTGCAATATCAATGCAATTCATTGCAACTTCATCCAAAATAACCTGAATGAAAAATCGTCAATTAAAAATTGGATGAAAAAAAAAAGGTCTTATTCATGTTCACTTGTGTGACATAATCAGTATTATTATAATTAATTAACTGCAATGTTGAAATAAATACAATCTCTTGTATCCATTCTAGGATGTGTAAACAAGTTTTTTTTTTTTTTTTGCAATGTAAGAACAATTACATATGTAATGTAATCAAAAGAAGCACAAGAATGGGATATTATTATTGTGTGCATTACTTTTTGATATGCTGGTGGGAAAAGCTTCACACAGTGCTCAATGACATTAGCACCATTATCATTTTTCACCAATATGACAATGATGGGATGAAATGCACATAAAACTGCATATAATTTATCTTGGGTTTCAACATTCAGCTCCAGCATTCTCTGCATTGCCCGACTCCTATATCATACCAAGAAAATTAGAACGCAAGGAATTCCATAAAATTCAATAAAGAATTTTAAAATTTCAAAGAAAATTAAGAAATATTAAATGTAATGGTACCCGTATTTGTCTACGCAGACATATTTCAGTTTCTGCATATCTTGGATAATCAATGAAAAAATTGCATCTTTCTGATCCACAGTGACAGTCCTTGCCTCAAAAATCCTCTGAACTACGTGATTGCCAAAAGGGTGTCTCATTAGCTCATGCAAATGATCCTTCACTTCAGAGAGGATCATTCCAATTTCCTCAGGGGTCCCCACATCAATCTTCCTCTGCAGTAAACGACAACCATATTGATCCTCTGCCATTGAAACCACCCTTCTCCTCACACCTTCAAGTGAATTAAAATTACAACGACCCACTTGTGATTGTGAGCGTTGCATCATTAACCTGTAACATTCTAATAACCTAACTCTATTCCAATTAGGATATTCAAATGAATTTCCCATCCTCCAATCTGGGGCAGCAGCAGCAGCAGCAGCAGCACGCATCCTTAAACTACTCAAATAGCAATCTTCTTGAACAAAAACATTGGTCCCCAAATCACGGGAATAGTGATTCGTGGACAAGTTAAGTCCTTTCATAGCAGACTCAATGGCTTCTACACCAACAGTAGGGTTAACAGTGTTCTGAATCTGATTCAACCAATAAGACTCAGAACTCTGAACTTGGTGCAGATTCCATGGGCGAAAGGGATAAGGGGTTTCCACCACGGTGCCGTTTTGAGCACCGCGATTTTGAACAGAAGGATCAAGAATGATGGGTTTGAGATGATTATTGTTAGGGAACATTGTGGAATCTCTGCGTTCCATTGAAAGAGAAAAAAAATACAGAAAAAACACAAACTATGGAAGCAGAAGAACGAGTTGAAGAAAAAGCGGGTTGTGTTTGAATTTATATAGAAACTATTCATGAGAGTCCTGGTTTATCAAGGAATTATAGGAATTGATGTTGATAGAGATTTCAAGATTTGATCACGTACAAATCTCTTTGGACTTTTATTTTATTTTATTTTATTTTTTTCATGCAGGGAAAGCTTTTAATTTGAATATTTGATTGGTAGGTGGATCCCACTTATACTAATTTGTCATTCCTGCAATAGCAATAACAGAAAACAATTATCTTTTAATGGCATTATCATCTCTCCTTAAATTTGAATTTTTTTAAATGCATTGATTTGGATATTCTTCCGAAATACTTTTAAAATACACCGTTTTGTTTTCAGCTACCATAAATTTATGACTTGGTCAGAAGACAATCTTAGTATAAATTAGGAAATTGTATTCCCGGCCTTTAAAGCCACAAACAAAACAAATAAAATGCTTGAATAACATAAAAAAAGGGGTCTTTAATTTCTTTACTTGATTGGAAAAGAGCGTTAGAATTCTCAATCAAATACAAATAAAAGGGAAAATTGCCTGATTGTCGCATGTGATAATAAAAAGATACTAGTATATTACTCGTGCGATGCACGGGAAAAAAAGATCAATTTTTTGTCGTTCGCTGTGGTTGGTTAATCGCACTGCAAATCTTATACTTACAAAAAAATTGTGTTGCTATCGTATTCTATATTTCAGTTGAAAAAAATTACAGCATTGAATTATAAAAGAAGAACAATAAAATATGCTATCAGATTTAGGAATTTATTATTAAAGGAGAAGAATGAAATTTTAATTTAACTATAAAAATGTGTCAGTGGGCAAATTTGTATTTACAAAAATTAAAATCAGATTTAGGAATTTAATCATAAAAGAAGAAGAATGAAATTTTAATTTAATTATAAACATGTCTTGGCGGGCCGGCCCTTCGGGCCGAGCCCAGTTTGTCACCTCTAATTATTTGCATGTAATAGGTTGTTATATTTATCCACAAAAAAGACTCTAGTTGCGTCTAGGTTTTTATATTTTATCTCACAGATGAACTTTCATTTATTATAATTAGATATACGAAATAATAAAAATAGTTATTTTTTTGTAAGGATTTGTGTCATTAATATTTGAAATTTTAAGAATATGTATTTACAAAAATTGAAATCTGAATTAGAAATTTAATTATAAAAGAATAATAGTGAAATTTAATTTAATTATAAAAATATGTTGGCATGCGGGACGGGCAGGCCCTTTGGGCCAAGCCCAATTTGCAACATTTAACTATTAGAATTTTATTTAAATAATTATTTTATTGCAAGGATTTGTGTCATTAGTATTTTTAAATTTTACATATTACAACAATTAAAATTAGATTTAGGAATTTAATTATAAAAGAAGAACAATAAAATTTTGATTCACTTATAAAAATGTGTTGGTGGGCCGAACCTCCGGGCCCAGCCCAGTTTGCCACCTCTAACTATTAGCATGTAATAGATTTTTATGTTTATCCACACAAAAAAGGCTCTTATAGTTGCGTCTAGATTTTTATATTTTATCTCACAGATGAACTTTCATTTATTATAGTTAGATTTACAAAATATTAAATTATTATTTTTTTGCAAAGATTTGTGTCGTTAGTATTTGGAATTTTATAAATTTATATTTACCAAAATTGAAATCTGAATTAGGAATTTAATTATAAAAAATGAATAGTAGAATTTTAAATTAATTATAAAAATGTGTTGGTAGGCAGGGCGGGCCCTCTGGGCCAAGCTCAGTTTGTAACCTTTAACTATCAGCATTTTATGTAAATAATTATTTTTTTGCAAGGATTTGTGTTATTAGTATTTTGAATTTTACAAATTTGTATTTACAAAAATTAAAATCAGATTTAGGAATTTAATTATAAAAGAAGAAGTATGAAATTTTAATTTACTTATAAAAATGTGATATGTTTTTATATATTTATCCACACAAAATTGTTCTTATAGTTGCATCTAGATTACTATATATCTATATTTTTTACAGTAGCCTTTCAATCGACTCTTTGTGGTCTGTGTATTTGTGACATATATAAGAGATAAAGAGATGAAAAATATTTGAGTTTGTACGTTTAATATTTTATCAAACACTTTATAGTTGAAGTTGAATAAGGTAATATCAAAAGACCATTCATTAGTTTATTAATATAATAATAAATATTATTAATAGACTTAACAAAATATTATTAATAGGCTCAATAATTTTCGATGGAGAAAGTTGTGGTATTATTAATAGGCTTAACAATTTTTCATGCAGAAAATAGTAAGAAACATTAAAATAGTATGTGAAATACTTAAGTGCTAACATTTTTTTACGATGCAAGAGTTGGATGGTCACTGAATAATCGTTAATTTTTATAGTGATTAAATTTTTATAATTTTTTTTACGGAATGATAGGTGTCATTTTTTATTTAAATTAAAAATTAAAATTCTTTTGTATTTTTTATTCAATATTCTTTTGAAAATATACCAATATCTTGGTCGTCTTCCCCGTAATAAACCAATATTGTAAGAACCCACACCACTAATTAAGAAAATTAATTAGATAATTATGAGATAATTTCATAATTGACCCTAATAATTATTATGAGGCTTTAGTAATTATAGTAAGTGAGTAATAATGTTGAAAGTCGCTTTTCTGACGAAAAGTGCAAATACCGGTTATGCTAGTCGGTATAAAATGCGTACCGAAAAAGTATCCCAGAAAACTATAATAAATGCATGAATATTCCTAGAATAATATGTAGGACTTTTAAAACAAGTTTCAAGTCAAAATAATGAGAACTGGTGTCAGAACTGATACTGGCTATGGAAAAGCGCGTACCGGAAAGGTGCTCCGAAAAATAAAATAAAAATATGATAAATCTTAGAAAAATGATTAGGTTCAAAATCTAAAATTTGAGATTAAAATGTTAAGCGTAGCTATTTTCGTTAATACTGTGTGTTTAATTTTAAGTGAGCTATAAATACTCACTTTGGCCCAAAACCCTAGGCCACATTTTATCCAACGTGAGTCACTTGCTGAAGCTCTCAATCAGCCACCCTCTCCTCCTTTCGAACTTGAGTTTTCTCTTTAGAATCTCCCCAAGGTCTCACCTTTCCTTTGATTCTTCCTCTTTAGAGTTGTAAACACTGTCTTGTTGGGAATTGTGAGGGAGTGTGGTGTAGCCTTTTGAGTGTTTGCTGCTGCCTTGGGTGGTTGAGGGCTGAGTTGTTGAGTCTTGTGGAGGGAGCCTTGTTCTTGTTCTTTGAGGCTTCAAGAAGCCATTTTGATGGTGAAATGTCAAAGCTTGTTGTTGATTTTCGTAGTCTTGGTGGGTCAGAATCTATGTGTTGTGTAGAGGACCCCTTGTGTGCCTCATTTTCGGATTTGTGGTGCATTAGAGGTATACTTGATCGTAACTCTTGTCATTTTGATGTTTTAAGCTTGTTTAAGCAATTAAAAATCATAACTTGAACCATTTGATAAAAGGAATGTGTTTCTGGGTTCATATCATGTTAATAAACATCTGTTTAAGGAGTTCTTGGACTCCAGATCGAGTTTGGATCATTGGAGGTCGATTTTACCTTTAAAACTCAGTTTTCTGCATTCTGTCGAAGAAGTATTCGAATACTTTTTGGGAAGTATTCGAATACTTTTCTGGGAAAATGCAGTAATCGAATACTTCACGAGACAGCAGCGACCTAGTTTAGTAAATTGAGTGAGGTTTGGACCTATGTGAAGCTAACACATAGGGCTACAACCATATAAATTTTCAAATCCATTTGATAAGTGTATTTCTCTCAGTGTATTTTTGAAGACGAGACTCTATTGCTGGAAATTCAGCTTGTTGTAGGAACTTTGCAAAAATCATAACCGAAGTTATACAACTCTGATTGAGGCATAAGATATGTCGTTGGAAAGCTTGAGGTGTCTAGTTTAACATAGTAAGATATTAGAGTATTTGATAAAGATTTGCAACATTAATTTTAATTGGTAGTCGAATACCCCTTGCAGGAAAGCAACGGGATACTTTTCTGGGAAGAAAAGTATTCGGATACCTTTGAAAGAAGCAGTATTCGAATACTGGAAAGTATTGAAAGACAGGAGGTTTGGTATTCGGATACGGTAAGTTATTCGGATATGGGGAAAAGTATTCGGATACTTGGTAGTATTTGAATACTTAAATGAAAGTAATCGTATACTTTCTGGATAGTTGGAGTATTCGAATACTACTCGTGGAGTATTCGAATACCTCCTGCAGAAAATGCATAAAATGACTTATAATGAGATGGAAAGCCTTAATCACTTTAATGTAACCTTGATAGATGGTTATTGATGATTACTTACTGTATAAACAGATTATGATTGTACTGTTTGCGGGCTTTGAGCTAGTGTGGACTCT
>NW_026897320.1:0-31930 GCF_033153095.1 Gastrolobium bilobum
TGCATCGAGGCAATTGAAACCGCATGAAGAAAATTATCCAACCCATTACCTTGAGCTTGCTGCAATTGTTTTTGGGTTGAAACAGTGGAGGCATTTCTTGTATGGAATGCAATTTGCAATATTCAGCGATCACAAGAGTTTGAAATACTTGTTTGATCAGAAGGAGCTGAATATGAGACAACGACGGTGGACCGAGTTCCTAAAGGACTATGATTTTGAATTGAAATATCATCCTGGCAAGGCTAATGTTGTAGCTGATGCACTGAGCCGAAAATCCGTGAGTATATCAAGCATGATGATCAGAGATTATGATGTGATTGAGAGGTTCAGAGATATTCAAGTATCTAAAATTTTTCCATGTAAAATTTGTGGCTTTGAAATCACGAGCATTGAGAATGAACTGATGACCAGAATCAAAGAAGCCCAGCTGCAAAATGAAAGTGCTAGACGACTAAAAGGTCAGAGTGGTGTATCCTGCAATGATGAGGGTATACTATTATATCAGGGTCGTGTAGTTGTACCTAGGCAGTTGGCGGAAGAAGTGATGATAGAGGCTCATAAGGGTCATTTTACAGTTCATCCGGGAGCTACAAAGATGTATCAGGACCTAAAGATGAATTTCTGGTGGCCTGGTATGAAGAAAGATATTGCCGAATTTGTCTCTAAGTGTCTCATTTGTCAGAAGGTAAAGATTGAGCATCAAAAGCCTTCTGGTATGTTGCAACCTCTGGATGTTCCTGAATGGAAATGGGAGAGTATCTCCATGGATTTCGTAGTGGGATTGCCGCGAACACAGGCTAGTTATGATTCTATATGGGTGATTGTGGATAGATTGACAAAATCCGCACACTTTTTGCCAGTTCGGGTAGATTTCTCTGCGGAGAGGTTGGCTAGGCTCTGTGAAGGAGATTGTGAGGCTTCATGGGGTGCCTGAGAGCATTGTTAGTGATCGGGACCCGAAGTTCACTTCTCGCTTCTGGGGAGCATTGTAGGAGGCTCTCGGCACTCAGTTGAGACTGAGAACTGCTTATCACCCACAGACGGATGGTCAGACTGAGAGGACCATTCAGACGTTGGAGGATATGCTGAGGGCTTGCACCCTGGAGCAGGGTACTGCATGGGATCGATATCTCCCGCTGGTTGAGTTTTCATATAATAACAGTTTTCATGCTAGTCTGGGTATGGCTCCCTACGAGGCCTTGTATGGTCGCAGGTGTAGAACACCTACCTGTTGGTCTGACGTTGGAGACACAGAGCGGTTTGGATTGGATTTTGTTCAGGAGACTACTGAGCAGATTAAAATGATTAAGGATCGTCTGAAAAAGGCTCAGGATCGTCAGAAAAGTTATTATGATCTCAAGCACCGGCCTCTAGAGTTTGAGGAGGGAGATCATGTGTTCCTGAAGCTGTCACCAGTTACGGGTGTGGGACGAGCCCTTGGAGTGAGGAAGCTGAGTCCGAGATTTATTGGACCCTATCAGATTCTTCGTAGGGTGGGACCGGTCGCCTACCAGCTTGCCTTACCTCCGCAATTGGCAAATTTGCATGATGTGTTTCATGTTTCTCAGCTGAGGAAATATGTAGCTGATCCTTCTCATGTGGTTCAACCTGATAATGTTGAAATCCGGGAGAATTTGAAGACTCCTATTGGACCACTGAAGATACTCGAAAGAGATGAGAAGAAGCTGAGAAATAAATCTATTCCTATGGTGAAAGTCCAGTGGGAAGGAAGGACGCCTGAAGAGTCCACTTGGGAGCGGGAAGATGAGCTTCTCCGGCAATATCCTGAGTTTAAGGACAGGTACGTTCTTGATTTTGCGGACAAAATCGCTAAAAGGTGGGGTGACTATAATAGCCCATATTAATTAATTAGGAAATCAAGTGTAATTAATTAATTAAACATGTTTTACTGGGTGAAATTAAGTGTGAGGCTTAATAAAATGAATCTGAGTCACTTTGGAGTTAAAAAGTGTACTCAGTGAAAATTAAGGGGTATAAATGGGTACTGTCAAAAGTACCCAAAATATAAAAATAAAAATAGTAATATTCCTAGAATAATATTCCAGACTTTTGGGTAAAGTTTGGTAATTATTGGAGTTAAATAGATAGACGAACCAATACCCGCTTAGAGCCACTTAACCTAAGTTAAGTGACTTAAGTCACCAAATGACCCCATTTTCCCCAGAAGCCCGTCGACGCCCAGAAAGAAGAGAAGAGAAGAGGAAGGGAGAGAGAGAGAGAAAGAAAACCTAGGTTGTGTGATTTTCAACCGATTGGAGCGATTCAAAAGCCTAAATCACTTAGAATCTTCCCCTCTTTCATAATCCTAGCTTTGTTTTGAGTGGGGAGCATTGTGGAGAGAGATATTACCCCTCAAAAATTCGACCATTTGAGTGATTTTGGGGTTTTGGGAAGTTCAACCTCCATGGGAGCTTGAGGAACACTCCTTGCTTGGTTGTGTGACCATTGGTGGTAAGATTCTAACCCTTGAACCTCATGATTCCTTGAAATTTGCATGAGTTAGGGTTTATGAATAGTAAATTGGGATTTTGGTGAAATGTAGTTGAATTGACTATGTTCTAGGAAGATTTAAGCTTAGAGCATGTTATGAAAAATGCTAGGAACGACATTTAATCGGTGGAAATGAGCCTAGATAGTCATTTGATAATTGTTCATAATATTGGAAAATTCATGCTTGGATTGGTTAGTATTCTAGCATGTTGAACAATTAGTGAGTTGAATGATCGATTGTATCCTTGTGATGTCTAGGATTGAGACATTTGGACCAACCGTGAGTGATCAACCATTGGAGCAAGCTATGGAGCTTGAATAGCTCATTGGAATTGGTAAGCTCATACTTGGGTTGTGCTTTGAATTGAGTAATTGATGGTTGATTGTGAAATACTCTTGGATGCAATGTGTTGATTGCATTACACCATGTGTAGGTGTATGTTTGTAAAAGTTGATTGCTGAAACTGTTGGTGAAGAACAAAGGTCGATTGAAGCATTGAGGTAAGCCTTCGGACCTTGGGTGTAATTCCCTTGACTGTTCTACCAAGCCCTGAAAGGGTGGAGGTTGTGATTGTGTATATAAATGCAATAAAATAGTGTAATGCTTTGTTATACGTATGTGTATGCATTTGGTGTGGCATAGGATGGTGTTTCCCTATGTTGGTATGTGGCATGACGATGCGTAAATCATACTTGGTAGTTAGCTGGCCAGTAGGACTATTTGCATCTGAGTTTCCTTAGGACAGCTTGAGAGCTCGAGGGATTTCTCCTGGAGATGTATTGCACTTTGCATAGATATGTATTTACTGCATTATTATTGTTATTGCTATTACACTGATATGGAACTGTGGGGTGGAGAGATGCTCCAAGGACCCCTGGTTTACTGGATATATTCGTATATCTCACCCCGTGTTGTGGGGACCCCCTTTCAGGTAAGGATGCTGCAGGAGCCTCTCGTGGCAAGTGGCCATATCTGGATTATGCATGAAATATGGCACTCCTTTGAGTTTATGCATGCCTTTTGTGGTTGACATGTATAGGATTTTATTTTGAAAGCCCATGATCATATGTATATCTTGATTCATTGGATGAACTTAGCCTATGCTCATGCCTTTGGTTACACCTATTGTTGATGGGAGCCAAGGGAATGATCATAGTGTTTTGTAAGCTAAGTTCTATGATTTGTAAAGGATATGTAATGTAAATGATGTCTACTTGGAATTCAATATATGCATGCTTGTTATGTATTGAGTTGTTGAATTGGTTGGGCTGAAAATCAATTAGGTACCCTCTTCGTTTAAACTGGTAAACGATGAGAAAACAAAGGTCATGCTGCCCAAATTCTAGCTAAATCTCATGAGGAGAGGTTGGATGAGTGCTAGGATTTAGTTTTGGGGCATGGACATTTGGGGTTTGTAATGGGGATGCATTCTCCCCTAGGCTTAGACTTGAGAAATGTGGGAATTGGAATCCCCTGGCAGCGCGCTTAAGCGCCCAGGAGCGCGCCCAAGCGCCCTGCTGCCCCTGCGAGTGCCAATGCATTCTGCCTCCTCGCGCTGGAGCGCCCAAGTGGGGGCTTAAGCGCCCAGGATTGCGCGCTGGAGCGCCCTGGCGTGCGCTTAAGCGCCCCTTGCTGCAGAAAGTTGGGTGGCTTACTGCCCCCTCGTGTTTTAGCGCCCAGGGTGGGGCTTAAGCGCCCAGGGTTGCGCGCTTGAGCGCCCTGGTCCGCGCTTAAGCGCCCTTCGCCACTGAAGGAGGAGATGCTTCTGTCTCTGCGCGCTAAAACGTCCCAGTGGGAGCTTGAGCGCCCAGGCTAGCGCGCCTGAGCGCCCTGTTGCGCGCTTAAGCGCCCATCCACACTGGAAATGCTAATGCTTACTGCCTCCGTGCGCCTAAGCGCCCAGACGGAGGCTTTAGCGCCCGATAGCACGCGCTTGAGCGCCCGGTAGCGCGCTGAAGCGCGCGGGGCCTGTGACCAACACTCTCTTGTGTTGCTTCAAATGGTCCTAACTTGGGCTACAGTGCTCCGATTTGAGCACGGTTTGAAGCCACAGGTAGCTAATGAAGAAACCTACAATATAGTAGAAGTATTGAACTAAACAAGAAGTAAATTAAAGGTTTAAAAATGGAAAATGAACATGATGTTAAGCTTAATTTATCTGTTTCCGCAAGGTAATTTGGTTACTATCACGAAATTGGGTATTATAAGTTCGGTACGTTTTAAAATGAAAAATTTATCCGGATTTTAATTGAACCCATGTGATTGTAACTGCGCTTAATATCATAATGCGATGTTAACAAACCGGTTCTAGAACGGGGTGTTACACCTAATTTTCTCAGTAAAGTTTTTCTCCACCAAACAATTTTTTTTTATATTTTTCTACCTATCTCACTTTATCTATCTTTTCAATCATTTCTCTATCTATCTCATTTCCGTACTATTCCAAAAAAATTTCCTCAGCCAAACGCCCCCTAACGACACTACCACAACCTGTACAATTTACCTCCTTGAGAATTAGACCCATCGTTATCTTCAAATTTGACTACATAGTAGTCATTCTCAAGATCAATGAATTCAAAGTTTTACCACAAAAATCTATTCCCAACCTTTTTTCCCTAGAAGCTTAAAGAAGCTCTTCCAGGGTTGACATACCTCTTTGCCTAATAGGAGATCAAACTCTGTACACCGAATAGAGTGGTCAAAAATCCAAATAAAGAAATCAAATAAATTCAATTTATAAAAACCAGTTTTCTAAAATGATTTGAAACCAAATCACTTTATATTCCTTTGGATATGGATCAAATCATGATTCACAAAACCGATTTTTTAAAATGGATTTGAAACTAAACCGTTTGTTATCTTTTTTATTTTTTTTTATATTAAATTGTGGATATGGAGGTTGGTCTCATCTCATCTGTACTAGAATTAATGACGACTCATTTGCTTACGAGTTTTTTTTTTTATTTTTTTCATTTGATAATTTCTTATTCATATTTATATTCTTATATTTTTAAATGAATAATTAATGATAATTATTTTTTAAAATAATAAATATTTTATTTAAAATAAGGAATATCTTCTAGATATAATCAGATATTTTACTATTTTTGAATATTAAAATTATAAATGTATTACGTATAACAATTGTATTGGTTTTTGGTATCGAAGTTCAACCAACTTGTAAAATGGAACTCAAAACCTTATTAGCTACTTGCTCCATTTCTTGATCCAAAATCAAACCAATTTAGGTTCTAGATTAATTTTTATCTGGTTTTGAATTTGTCCAAATCGATTTTGAGCTGATTTTGAACCAATTCTATATTTTAAATCATAAATCGATTCAGAACCAATTTCAAACAAGTTTTGAAAAAAACGAAACTAGTTTAGAAAAAGACATAAATTGGTTCAATTTCTAAACCAATCCATTAAAATCGGTTTTACATAAAATCTAAACCAAACCACTCCATGCATATCCTTACTTGTTGGTAAAATAAGAGAAATAATAGAGATTACTTTCATTCCACTTTGATCCATTTGCACATGAAAACTTATAGAAGTTTTGATGAACATGCATGGAGAAAGCATAATGAATGTCAAATTTTTCAATCTTTTTCTATAGATATTTTACGGGATTGGTTATACTCACTATCTTTTTTCTTACTATCAATTTTGTTATCGTTGGATCAAAATCAAATAAACTGTTACAAAATAACATCAAGTGAGAACCATTGATTTTATTTTGATCCAACATAACAAAGTTGATAGTAAGTATAACCTTCTCCGTATTTTATATTTTGTTCTTTTTATACAATGGATTACTAATTTAGCATATATTTACTTACCATTTTTTCTCTCTCCTCCCTTTTATATTATTTATAGGGTTCGCTTTTTCTGCAGTTACTACAGATAAGTTATCTGCAGTAAGCCCAATACGACGTCGTTTTGGGACGGAAATTATAGTAATTTTGTAATTTTAATTTATTTCAATGTTATAATAGTCTTTATATTTATAATCTTTTAAGATTTCAATACTAAAACGACGTCGTTTTGGAAATAAATGCAGATAATTATCTGTAGTAACTGCATAAATATTTTTCTTTTTTTATATAAATTAAGAGGCCTTCTCAAAATACATCATTTCCACTTAAAAACTTAAATCAGTCACAAAAGTCAAAATCGATTTTAATTTGAAGTCGATTTATATGTAGTTACAAAACCAGTTTTGAAATTTAAATCGATTTTAGCTCAAAACTGATTTTGAAGTATGGAGAAAGTAAGCATGGATTATGATTATGGATCAAATTTGATATAAACTGCGAAGGGATGTAAGAGCATCAAGGCATTGTTGGTCCTTGTGTGCCACCCATGATTATTAGGTACAAAATTGATGTTAGATAACACACCTTTAAAGGTGGGATTTATTAGATAAACAAAGGAAATTCTGGCGAAATTTCTAGAAATTGGCAGAATTTAGGTGAACTTTGGGAGAGCATATCTCACTCCACCAAAGTCCAATGGGGACATTCCATACGCCGTTTTAAAGCTTGAGATGTCCTCTACCTTGTGTTAAAATTTGAGAATTTTCTGGGCTGCACGAAGCCCTGTAGAGGCCAGGGAAACCGGACTGTATGGAACGCCCTTGTACAGGGGGCTGTTTCTGGTTGTTTTTGGGAATTTTTTTCCTGCTTCGTTTCTTGTTCAAATTAGGTGCATGATATGTCAAATTTAATCTTGCGGTGTCTAGTTTACTGTATAAAAAATTGAGAGAAATTGGTTGAGTGGATATTCCAGAATCACTGAGAGAGTAAGGACTGTTTGGAGCCTATTTGAGGTTGGCTGGCAGATTTGCTTGTCCAACTTCAAACGGCGATATCCGGAGAAAACGAGAACTTTATGACTCGTGTGATAGCTCGTTAGAAAGGTAATTAAGTCTAGAATAACATAGTAAAAGATGAGAGGTTCGTGGCATGCGGTTTATCTGCAGAGATTAATATACCGAACCGTGTTTGGATAGGTAGAAAACGTGAAAGTGAGATTTAGGCTAAGTGGGTTTATGGGAACCCCTTAGTGACTTGAGAGAGGTATTATATGATATTTAAGTAGTTTAAATAATTATTCCGGAAAGATTTTTCAGTTACGGTCACAACTTTTATTTATTACGCTTTATTATTGTTTTAAATGCTCGCGTAATAAAACGGAAAAAGTTTACTCGCATTTTTATAAATGAATTGTTGTGATTGTAAATGTGCTTAATATCATAATCAATGTTAACAATACCGGTACGTAACGGGCTGTTACAATTCCTGTGGTGAGGGAATTCCTTGAGGTGTTTCCTGAGGAGATTCTTGATTTTTCACCACAACGGAAGATAGAGTTCTCCATTGATCTTTTGCTCGATGTGGGACCTATTTCATTAGCTCCATACCGGATGTCTCCACCTGAGTTAGCGGAATTGAAGAAGCACATTGAGGATGTTTTCGTAAAGAACTTCATCTGAACTGGTGTGTCTCCATGGGGAGCACCGGTCATCTTTGTTAAGAAGAAAGATGAGACCATTCGATTATGCACCGATTACTGGTAGTTGAACAAGGTGACAGAACAAGTATCCCTTCCCACGCATTGGTGATATTTTGAATCAACTCAGGGATGCTTGCGTGTATTCAAAGATTGATCTTCGGTCCGGATACCATCAGATCCGGGATAAGCCGGAGGATATTCCCTAGACCGCATTTTGTTTGAGATACGGTCATTATGAGTATTTGGTGATCCCATTTGAACTCACCAATGCATCAGCGATATTCATGGATTACATGAACCATATTTTCCAGTCGTACTTGGATCGTTTGGTGATATTCTTCATTGACGACATATTGATTTACTCCTAGAACGAGGAGGAGAATGAGGAGCACTTGAGGATTGTACTGCAAGTACTGAAGGAAAAGAAGCTTTATGCAAAGTCTTTGAAATGTGAGTTTTGACTCAATTCAGTGAAATTTATTGGGCATGTGATTACTGCAAGAGGAGTGGCAGTAGATCTAAACCAAATTGAGGCAGTGTTAGATTGGGAGAGACCCAAAACTGTTACAGAAGTGAGGAGTTTCTTGGGTCTGGTAGGCTACTATAGGAGGTTCATTGAGGGATTTTCCAAGATAGGGTTTCCACTTACTCGTCTTACCCGGAAGGAGACTCCATTTGTGTGGACTCACGAGTAATGCTTTCAGGAGTTGAAGGAGATATTGACCACTGCACCAGTGTTGATCCTTCCTAATCCTGCAGAGCAGTTTTAGTTATATTGTGATGCTTATAAGAAGGGGCTAGACTGTATGTTGATGCAGACTTGCCGAGTTGTTGCTTATGCTTCGAGGTAGTTGAAGCCTCATGAGGAGAACTACCTGACTCATGATTTGGAGTTGGCTGCTATTATTTTTGCCTTTAAAATTTGGAGGCACTACCTATATGGCATGAAATTTGCGGTGTTCAGCGATCACAAGAGCTTGAAGTACTTTTTCGATCAGAAGCAGCTGAACATGAGACAAAGGAGATGGATGGAATTTCTTAAGGACTACGACTTTGAGTTGAAGTACCACCTAGGTAAGGCCAATATGGTGGTTGATGCTTGAGTCAGGAATCCATTAGTCTACCCAGTTTGATGATTAATGACTTTGATGTGATTGAGAGTTCCGAGACCTGACCGTGACCTCTTTATTCGAGGGTGCACTTCTGGAGACGGGAAACTGTGAGGATTGAAAATGAGTTGATGGATGAGATCATAGAGGCGCAGGTGCAAAGGGAATGCCTTGACTATGTGAAGAACCAAGATGGTGTGTCTTGGAATGGTGAGGAATTGTTAATGTTTCGGAAAAGGATTGTGGTACCTAGAGGTTCATTGATAGAGGAGGTGTCAAAGGCTCATAAGGGTCAATTCACTATCCACCCTAGGGCTACAAAGATGTACCAGGACTTGAAGAGAAATTTCTGGTGGCCGAGCATGAAGAAAGATATAGCAGTTTATGTGTCCAAGTGTTTGATATGCCAGAAAGTGAAGATTGAGCACCAAAATTCGTCTGGTAAGCTTCAACCACTTGAGATTCCATAGTGGAAGTGGGAGAACATTTCCATGGATTTCGTTGTGGGATTGCCTAAGACTCAGGCTGGTTGTGACACTATTTGGGTCATTATGGACAGATTGACTAAGTCTGCCTATTTTCTTCCAGTGAAGGTGAGCTTCACTGCAGAGCAGTTGGCCAAGATTTATATTCGCGAGATTGTGAGGCTTCATGGGGTGCCGAGAGCAACATTAGTGATAGGGACCCGAAGTTCACATCTCGGTTCGGAGGCGCTACAGGGAGCTTTTGGTACCTAGTTGAGGTTGAGTGCCACATATCACCCTCAGACTGATGGACAAACTGAGTAGACCATCCAGACATTGGAAGACATGTTGAGGGCTTGCACTTTGGAGCAGGGCTCAGCATGAGATCAGTACCTACCATTGGTTGAGTCTTCGCACAACAACAGTTTTCATGCTAGCCTGGGCATGGCACCCTACGAGGCATTGTATGGTAGGAGGTGTAGAACTCCTACCTGTTGGTTTGAGGTTGGAGATCGAGAGCTATTTGGCGTGGACTTTGTCCAAGAGACTACCCAGCAGATCTAAATGATCAAAGAGAAGTTGAAGCAAGCACAAAATCGCTAGAAGAGTTACTATGACAACAAGCATCAGCCATTGGAGTTCACTAGAGTTTACCTGTCACCGGTGTTGGTCAACGTAAGAACCCGTACCGTTAATTAAAGAATTTAATTAATTAATTATGAGATTAATGAGATAATTCCATAATTGACCCTAATAATTATGTTAAGGCTTAAATAATTATGGTAAATGATTAATAATGTTGAAAGTCGCTTTTCTGACGAAAAGTGCAGATACCGGTCCTGCTCCTCGGTATATATGCGCACAGATGAAGTATCCCAAAAAATTATAATAAGTGTGGGAATATTCCTAGAATAATTTTTAGGACTGGTAAAACAAGTTTCAATACGAAATAATGAGAACTGGTGCCAGAACTGATACTGGCTATGTAAAAGCGCGTACCGGAAAGGTGATGCAAAAAATAAAATAAAAACATGATAAATCTTAGAAAAATGAGTAGGTTCCGAATCCTGAGTTTGGGATTAAAATACTAAGTGTAGCTATTAGCGCTAATACAGTGTGCTTAAAACTTAAATAACTATAAATGCTAAGTGGCACATGATCCTAGGTCATTTGTGAGCTCCTTCTACGTGAGATTTCTGGACTCTAGGCTGCTGAGTCTCTTCTTCACCATTTCTTGACCTCCTTCTTCATAGAAACTCCAAAGAGATCACCTTTGATCATTATTACTTCCCAAAACGCCATACCTTGGGGTGTGTTAGCTTTGAGTGGTTTAAAGGTGTGTCTTTTCTGAGTTGGTGGGTCCGTGTGAGTGGGTGTTAGGGGCTGACTTGTTGGTAGAAGTGGTGTGAGCCATTTCTTTGGTTGTGGGAGCTTTAAGTGATGACCTTTGTGAAGAAAGGGCCAACCTTGATACCCATTTTCGTTCTTCTTGAAGTCTGTACCTTAAGAGTTGAAGTGTGAGCTCCAAGAGCACCTATTTGCTCTGTTTTAAGCTTAGGTAAGCTTCACCACCTTGAATCATGAGTTTTCCATGTTAAAAGTTGAGTCTTGGCATGTTTAATAAGATAATCAAGTAACCAACGTGTTAACTGACCTTAAAGGGTTTAAAGATACATGCTTTAACGTTCTAAAGTGTTAAAAATGGAACCTTGGGAGTGATATCTTGCGAAATGCAGAAATTGCGTTCTGTCGCGAAATATCCGGATATGGGGTCTTGTGATATCCGAATATTGATATCCGGATATGATATTCGGATATGCATATCCGGATATGCATATCAGGATGTGGATATCCGGATATGTCCCCGACATATATCCAGATATTCTGAGAATTCCGAGACAGTAGATGTACTGTTCTTACAGAATGGCTTTTGGGTTTGTGGACCCATGATTGGTTAATGTGGACTCTGTAATAATTAACCTAAGTCAGAATCTAAGTGATTAAGGGCTTATGGCTTTGTGAGAAGCCTAAAGACACGAAACGGTGTTGTCCTTATACCATGTGCTTGTAGAGTATGGATTTTGATATGATTATTGATCCAAACAGATTGTGATTGTGCTGTGTGTGGACTTGGCTTGGATTGATTGCTTAAGAGGTAAGCTTTCGTGTCCTCGGTTTAGCCATTGTTCGTTCCACCATACCCCATGGGGGAATAGTTATACGCATGATATGTTTTCATGTTTTGATGATTTAAATACTTGTGAGCTGTTAAGTGTAAGGGCCTTATAATATACATGTGTTGTTCAATCTAAACGGTAAGCCTAAGTATGTGGCGTCATACAAGACGGTGATTCTGTGGGTGGGTGTAAGTGGCGTCTTGCACTATTTGTAGGGTTTAGACGTACGTAAATCCTGCATTTCTCTGGCCAACAGAATAGTTGACACACATGACATGATTATCTGTTGCATTGCACTGATTTTGGAACTTATATTGTTAAACTGCTTTTAGAACTTATATTGCACATGTAAGTGAGCTTGGGGTGGAGAAATCCTTAAGGACCCCTTGCCTTACTGAGATTTCTGTTTAGAGATCTCACCCCACGTTTGGGGCGCTTATTTCAGGTTCAGGTAACCGAGGGGTTGAGACCTCTAGCGGCGGGAGGTCGGAGCTGAGTTAGATATTGCTGCTTATTCTATTATGATTGGATGTTGGCATATTTTCTGCTATCTTTATGATTATGTTGTTATTGTTGAGACTATGTTGGGCTTGTTGCCTTATTTGGTGAGCATGTGGGTTGTCAATGCCACATTGATTGACTATGTCTTATTTTGTATTTGAGTTGTATAAACTATCAGGATCGGTCTGGTCTACGTGTTGTAGTTTCGTGACTAGAGACCAATTTTCAGTCATTTAATTAATGAGGTATTTCAGTTAGTTGTTTAAATTACAATTTACATATAGGCAATGTTTTGAAAAGGAACTATGTAATCAACTTGGTTAATATTAATGACGTCATAATTGAATAGAAAAAGATATTCCGCATTTTTAATTAAGGGTGGCTTAATACGATGACATGTTAGCAAACTGCGTATACACTGGGTGTTACATTTTATGGTATCAGAGCACTTTCTAGGAAAAAGCCTGTATGTATTGCAATAATTTAGGATGTGTCGTTGTGTGTCTTGTCTTGTGTGTTTTCTCTGTCGAGTTTTGCTATGATGATGCATGTGTGACCATATTGTGTGGGCCCGATCAACTCATTCTTTGTGTAACTGGTGCAGAGTCATGGTAATGCCAAGGAGAAACCGTGAGACGACTGAGGGTCAACCCGACCCAGTCCTAACTGCATTAGCTGAGATGCAGGCGGCTAGACTAACCGATCAGAAGGCCGCTAGATTGGCCAACCTGGCGATGATAGACGTCGTTCGAGAGGCTAACCGGAAAGCTACGGAAGATGTATTAGAGGCGAATCGACTTGCGTATATGACCATGGTACGGGTCGTATTGGAGGAGATGAGAATTGGTTGTCATGACGGCCAACATCCTCCGCTGCCACCACCTCCATCCTCACATCAGTATGGGAGTGGAGTTAGAGGGATGCTAGTTGGAAATGAATCCTCGCTGCATGAGTGCATCCCGTGTGGAAAGACTCATTAGGGTATTTGCTGGCAAGGACAAAAAGTATGTTTCAGATGTGGCAAGCCAGGTCACCTTATCAAGAGTCACGCTTCCAAGCCGGAGCGAGCTGCAGGTATACAAAATGTTTCAGTATGTCGTATAAAAAGGATAGCTGGATCTAAGGACTTTGAGAAGATTCGTGTGAACACGAGGCAAAGAAAGTCAAAGAATATGAGGCCAAGGGAAACAGTGGTTCCACTTCCTGGAGGGACAATGATAAACCTTTGATTTACCATGTTTTTAGGCTAAATTATACAAGAATTATATAGTAGAATGCATGGAATTCAAGGTTTTATAACATATAAGTCATAAAATAAGAATTTGAGTTGATGTTTTCTAGTTCTTTGCATTTGGAAGGTAAAACCACACCTATTGGTGCTAAAAAGTGATGAAGAAATCCTGACAAAGAAGCGGCAGCTCAATATGGACCAAAGGAAGCCAAAATATTACAATTCAAGGGCCAGAAGAGCACGCTCAAGCGCACAAGAGGACGCTCGAGGGCGTGCAAGCAGGGAAAACAGCCAAATTGAGCAATCCAGGGCGCTCAAGCGCACAAATGCACGCTCAAGCGCCCAAGAAGACATGAATCCACCCTCGAGGAGCACGCTCGAGCGCCCATTAGCACGCTCGAGCGCGCGCAGGCAGCCAGAAACAGCAATTTGGATCACATTAGCACGCTCAAGCGGCCAACAGCGCGCTTGAGCGCCCAAGCACGTTCCAGACGACAAAGATTTAATGAAGATTTGCCAGATTGCGATATCCAGAATTAAAGCGGAAGAATATCAAACCTGATTTAAAGAGATTCATGGAAGATTGAAGCAAGATTATAATAAGATTCAAAGTCTGAAATCTGTCACCAATCTACAAGATCTCAACTGCAAAAGGAAACAATTATAAAATCAATTACAAATCTGATACGAATATGGTGGAAGATTCAACGAAGGATATGGCTTCAATGGTTATAAATAAAGGAGCTGAGGGTCAGACCAAAACACCAATTCACAAGTCCAGAGCATTACACCAAGACTAAAGGAGGAATCCTGTTGTGCTGGAACACTGAGGAACCAAGTCAACATCACACCAATGGAGGCTTGGGGTTCTCTTTTTTTCAGTGTTATTAAACCCGGCCCGGGCATCGACCCGATCGGGGTACTGGGTCATCGGGTCACTGGTCGGACCGGTGGCTCACGGGTTGGACCGGTTGACCCGGATATATATATAGATATATATATATATATACATAGATATATAGATATATATACATAGATATATAGATATATATATATATATATATATAATTATGAACATATAAATTTAATTATATTATTCATATCTAAAATGAATTAAACAAAATTCATTAAATAAGCTAAAAACATGAAGCATAAATAAAAAAAAATGCATGCTATTACTATGTCAATTTAAATTGGAACTCAAAATCCTCCTAAACATACCTCTCAATGACATTGAACTCGTATTTTTCAAATTCAATTACATTAAAAATGACATATGTCATAATCTCTTAATTTATTATTCCACAAATTGCTTCAGTATTGGAAGTTGAAATTTGAGGTCATTGTAGAAGAGTATAATAGTAAATAAGATTACAAAAAAAATTAAAATGAGTTCTATATTTTTTTGACAAAAACAATTTTGGTTTTTTTTTTTTTAAATGGATGACCCGACCGGGTCACTGGGTCACCGGGTTTGGCCGGTTTTGTCCGGGTCGATGCATGACTGGTCCAATTCTTGACTCGAACCGGTCTGATGACCGGGTCACCGGGTTCCGGGTCGACTCGGCCGGGTCGGGCCGGGTTTTACAACACTGCTTTTTTTTATTATTGTTTTTCAATTCAGTATGCTAGGCTAGTCTTTTATGTAGTTAGGGGTAGATGGAACCCAATTGAATCTTTATGTTTATGAATTAAATTGTCTCCGAATTCTATTCTTTTTATAATTGAATACATTATTTGTCTTTATTGCTTTCTATGAGTTTGTTCTTTATAGAATGATTTTGGGTAGTTGTATGACAATAGGGATATTGGTGCATGAACCCTGCTTTGATAATTTATCATAATCCTTGTGATCTAGGGATAGACATAGGGTAATTATGCAATCTTGGGATTCTTGATCTTAATGCATGTTTTCTTGGGGAATAATCGGGGAACTAGAGTTCTTTCAAGATTACATAGATTTAAGGTAACAAGGAATTATGCCCTAATTAATTTAGAAAGAATTGATTGGCAATATATTAAGAAACGTATTCTTGACTATTTAATTCATAACATATTGAGGAGATTGGGGGAAGTCGAAACCTTAACTACGCTTGTTTTTACATTCTTTAATCAATCATCATCTTTTTCAATTGTCTTTTTAATTCTGAATTTTCTTTAATTGAATGTTTTTCATTACTTGTCTTTAATTTTCAAGTTCTTCAATTACAACTCTCTTCATCTAAATTCTTAATTGTCCAACTAAAATGCAATTAGAAAACTAGTGCTTGAAATTCTGATCCTCGTGGGAACGATCTCGTACTCTGGTACACTTTATTACTTTACGACTGGTGCACTTGCCGAGTTGCAACATGCAGGAAGTTTGGAGGCAAAGGTAAAGGGAAGCAGCTACAGGTCAAACAACTGTGCAACAAATTCAAAAGGTCAACTACTCTGGAAAACAACTTTGCTAGACCTTTGATTATCCCGAAGTGTATAGGTTGCGGAAAGGAACATTTGGGACGATGTGCTACTGGAGAGTTGCTATGTTACAAATGTGGGAAGAGTGGCCATATAGCCAAAGATTGTTATACTTTTGTTGCTAGGGCTGCAACAGTTCAGAAGGCCCCTCTTCAGATGTTTCCTGCACTACCAGAGACTGACCGAGTTTATACGTCAGATAGTCAGCAGACGGACCGAGCTTTGCACCTCACGAGAGGTATATTTCACGTTGGAATACTGTGGTGATGTATTGATTGACTTATGGATGGCGCACTTATTATTGCGAGTCCGACTATTGTGGGGCTGAACTGCCCATAATTGAGGTTCCTCTGTTTCTGAGGGTTATTACCACTACGGAAGAGAAATATGATACTTCATTTACTTATTTAGATGTGGTATTTTAGTTGGATGGCCGAGACTGCGTAGCAAGTCTTAAGTGTCTTCCCATGGACAATCGTGGGATCATTTGGGTATGGTCAGGCTGTTGAGAAATTGTGTGTTGGATTGCTGGGATTGCATAATTGATGTATGAATTATGTTTAAACATTGAATGTTGTATTGAAGTGTTTGATAATAAAACCTGAGAAACTTGGTTGATTGAGTGGGTTATTGGCCATCAGTGTATTGTGGACTATCCCTGAAGGGGATGTATCCGAAGAGGGTGCCTCTGAGGAGTTTGATTGGATTCTCAGTTGATGTGTAATTCATTGAGTGGTCCTTGTGTACGAGGTACACTGGTGACTGGTATGCCTACTAGTTCCTTGGCCGATAACCTATGTCATGGGTTTCCCTTTTTGGGAATTGGATCCTAAGAGTGTTGACTCTTGGGAATTCCATGAGGGCACCGATTGAGTTTGACTCATCGGGTGGTCCGGGTGCACGAGATGCATAGATCAATCAATTTTAGTTGCCTCATGGTATAATAATGCATTATGAGACTTGAAATATGAGTTTAAACTCTACAACCACAAAGTGGTGGGGTGAGTAAAATATATCAAGAGTGATATGCCAAGTTTGGCAGGAAAGGTATGATTCCTGATGCCATTACATGTCGTGATGGTGCTTTATTTTAAAAAACGTAAGAGGAGATATCTTATTGCTGGTGAGTGAGGAACATTCTCGAGTCAGGTTGTTGATAATAGGAAATTCTCTCTTAGGAGTTAAGTGTGTAACACTTAGACTTGGTGGCAAGGCCACACGCGATCTGTCATATACGAGGCAAGTGTATGTACAATTAGTTTTATGGGTCAAGTGGTCTCCATGACTCTAGGTTAATATGTAAATTATTGTTATGTTTGACATGTAGTTGGCATGTTAACACCTTGGATAGTGCTAAACATGAAATCAATACGATAAATTGTGGTAATGTATCAATATTATTTCACCTTTAGTTGACCCTCGATTTTGCAGATGCTATGGAGATTGAGGTATACTGTTGCATAGAGTATTTTATGTACTATGTTATTAGAATTGAAAAATTTTGCAGGTGTACGTGAACTAAGGTACGCTACTATGTAAATTAGTATATTAATCAACATGTATTGATTGAAATGAACATGATTATGATTTCGTACTGTGAAAAGAATGCGATTTTATTTTGAGAGTAATGATTTATAGAAATTGTAAGTCGAGACTAGATTAGAGTCATGGAATAGGACCTAAACTCACCCAAGTTGTTGTGAGGAGATTGAGTTATCTTGTGTCGCCTTCGGAAAGGGGCTGGGCTGTATGTTGATGCAGCTGGGCAAAGTGATTGCTTTTGCTTGATGCAGTTGAAGCCTCATGAGGAGAACTACCCGACTCATGACTTGGAGCTACCTGCGATTGTTTTTGCTTTCTAGATTTGGAGGCATTATCTTTTTGGTATGCAGTTTGCTGTGTTCAGTGACCACAAGAGTTTGAAGTACTTGTTTGATCAGAATGAGCTGAACATGAGACAAAGAAGATGTATAGAGTTTCTGAAGGACTATGACTTTGAGTTGAGGTATCATCCTGACAAGGCCAATGTGGTAGCTGATGCTCTGAGTCAGAAATCTGCGAGTCTATCCGGTTTGATGATAGGTGACTTTGAGTTATGGAGAAGTTTCGAGATCTGACGGTGACTTCCTTGTTTGGGGGTGCACTTCTCGAGATGGAGACCGTGAGAGTCAAGAACGAGCTAATGGAGAAGATCCAAGATGCGCAAGTGCAGAGAGAGTGCCTGGACTACGTGATGAACCAAGACGGTGTGTCTTGGAATGAGGATGGAATTTTGCTGTCCCAGAAATGGATCGTGATTCCTCGAGGTCCTTTGACCGAAGAGGTGATGGCAGAGGCTCATAAAGGCCAGTTTACTGTCCACCCTGGTGCGACAAAGATGTATCAAGACTTAAAGAGAAATCTCTGGTGGCCAGGCATGAAGAAGGATGATGAACCCTTAGTTCATCATAGTTTTTAGCAGGAATTAGGATCAAATTGTGTGATTAAATGATGAAAAAACAAGGTTAATGTCCTAAGATGTCCTCAATTACAAGTTCAAGAGCTTTATTGGAAATTTGTATGATTCTTGTAGGAAAAGCAAGCTTGAAAGACAACTGGAGAAGGAAGAAGATTCTGGAGCTCAAGAGGAGAAAAATTGCCTAAGTGTTGAGCGCTAAAACGTCCACACTGAGCGTTTTAGCGCCCTGTTACAGGAATAGGCCAAAACTTGCTGGTGAAGAGCGTTAAAACGCCCACACAGAGCGTTTTAGCGGGCTGCTGCACTTAGAAGATGAAAAATTGCTGGTGATGAGCGCTAAAACGCCCACACAGAGCGTTTTAGCGCGCTGCTGCACTTAGAAGATGGAAAATTGCTGGTCTTGGGCGCTAAAACGGCCTGCAATAAGCGTTTTAGCGCCCTGAAGTGGAAAAAGGATTCTGGTCTTCACCGCTAAAACGTCCAAATCAATAGTTTTAGCGTTGGAGTCAGTTAAAGTCAGTTGAGCATTCACCAAGTTTGGACGCTAAAACGGTCATTCCTTAACGTTTTAGGCGTTGGAATCAGTTAAAAGCAGCTGAGCATACGTAAAGCATGGATGCTAAAACGGTCACTTATGGACGTTTTAGCGCCCACATCAGTTTGCTGTTTTTAATTGTAACACTATATAAGGCAAAGCCTTGACACTTAGAAAAAGGCTGGATCTGGAGGGATCTGAACTTTCTCTCTCTCTCTTAAAACTTTAGTCTGACTTCTCTCTAAATTCTCTTAGTGTTTAGTTTTTGTATTAGGATTTCTTTGTAATAGTTTGGAGATTGAAGACTTTCAACATGGAAATGAAGTTTGCTTCTTCTTCTCTTATCTATTCCTTAGTCATGTCTGAGTAGAGTCTTTGTAGTCTAAATGCAATAGAACTCCATGATAATATTATGTTGATCTGATTAATATGATGAAGTATTTTTCATGTGTTGATTTGAGATTTTCTGATTTAATTATTTCTATCAAGGAAGTAGTATAGAACAAGGATGTTTATATGACTTCTGTATTTGATAATCTCAACATCAGAATTCTAGTACTCAAGGGATTGATGCTAGAGTTCTTATGTAATCTTAAGACTTTAGTATTTCATGCATATATTAAGAAAGAGATCACCAAGGGATTGGGGTTTCTGATTAATGTATCTATCAGGGTAGTAAGGGATTACATCTTGATGATAAGTAAAAGGTTGATTAATATCACATGGAAAGGAATTCATCATATGATCAGTTTTTACATGGGTTATTATGGAGGAAAGTTGTTTTCTGACTACAAGTTGTTTTATTAATTCTTAATCCATATTTACTTTGTGTCAAATTACTTACAATCAATTTTCTGGTGACAAATTATTCATGATTTTTACAAACCCTTATCTGATTCAAATTAGTTTTTTATGGTTTATTGGTGCTTGAATACAATTCCTCGTGGGAACGATCTTTACTCATCATTTTATTACTTGTACGACTAGTGCACTTGCTAAACGTCCAACAAAGGACATTGTTGTCTTTGTGTCCAAGTGTTTGATTTGGCAGAAGGTGAAGATAGAACACCAGAAGCCGTCTGGTAAGCTTCAACCTCATGAGATTCCGCAGTGGAAATGGGAGAGCATTTCCATGGACTTCGTGATGGGTTTGCCCAAGACTCATGCTGGTTGTGACTCTTTATGGGTCATTGTGGACAGATTGTCTAGTCTGCCCACTTTCTTCCGGTGAAGGTGAGCTTCACTTCAGAGCGGTTGGCCAAACCGTATGTGCGAGATTGTGAGGCTTCACGGGGTTCCCGAGAGTATCATCAGTGATAATGGCAGAGAATCACAGACCACCACCACCACCACAGAGGACACTGGGAGAGTACATGACTCCTGCAGTGATTCCTCCAATTGGGAGTGTTGTGCGCCCAACAGTGGAGCCCAACAACTTTGAATTGAAGCCTGCTTTGATACATTTGGTGCAGAAGGATCAGTTTGCTGGAACCAGTGCAGAGGACCCTTACTTGCACATAGAGAACTTTCTATTGTTGAGTGATACTGTGAAGATAAATGGTGTCACAAGAGATGCAATTCTTTTGAGACTATTCACTCATTCACTGACGGATGATGCAAGGAGATGGCTGCAATCATTGCCACAAGGAAGTATAACAACTTGGGATGATCTGCAAACCAAGTTCTTGCAGAGGTTTTTCTCAGCATCCAAGAGGGCCAAGTTGAAGGATGAGATTACAAGCTTTAAGCAGAAAGAGTCAGAATCCATTTATGAGGCTTGGGAGAGATTCAAGACTTTGTTGAGGAAATGTCCACAGCATGGAATTGAGGCATGGCAACAAGCAGAATTCTTCCTGCAAGGAATGACCACTAACACTAGAACCTTGGTGCATGCCACTGCTGGTGGATCATTGACTACCAAGACCCCTCAAGAAGCCTTGGATATCTTTGAGTCATTGGCATCTCAGGAATTTGATAATGCCCCAGTGGCTGACAGAAGGAAAGGAATCATCAGGTTGGATGGGTATGATGCTCTGTTGGCAAGGAATGATCAACTGATGCAGACACAGAGACAACAGCAGCAGCAGTTGGATACCCTTATTAAGCAACTCTCTTCACAAAAGGTAGCTTCTGTGGAAACAAAAAGTGTATGTGCTATCTGTGGCAAAGGCCATGTGACAGAGGAGTGTGATTATGGGGGATCACCAGAACAAGCAGAGGTGAATGGAGTGTGGTATGATCAGAATAATCAAAGGAACTACAACAATCAGGGAAGGAATGTTTATGTGCCACCATGGAAGAACAAGAATCAACACCCAGGATTCAGCTATAGTTCCAACCATCAATTGAACCCACCATTACATCCTCCACCACCACATATGAAGGAGCAGTCAAGTGATCCTGCTGCATGGGAGAAAACGTTTGCTCAGTTATCTAAGACAACTCAGGATTATATCAAGGGGTCTAATTCATTCAGGGAAGAGACAACTGAATTCATGCAGGAGACCAGAACTTCTTTCAGAAATCAGGAAGCATCAATCAGAAATTTGGAGACCCAGATTGGTCAATTATCAAGACAGATATCAGAGAGACCACAAGGGAAATTTCCAGGTGATACACTAGTGAATCCTAAGGAGCACTGTAAAGCAATTATGACAAGAAGTGGGTTGGTACTTCAACCAGTGAAAAAGAATGTGGAAAATAAAAAGAATGAAGAAGAGGTTGTGGTTGAAGATGTAGTCTCTGATGATGAAGTAGAGAAGATGAGAAATGAGAAAAGTGAGAAGGAAGTAGTTGTTAGAGATGTTATAGTTGGAATTGAGAAAGAAGAGGAAAGGAAGGAAAATAAGAATGAAGGAGGGGTAGAAGTTGGTAAAAATGCTTCACCACAAAAGATGATGAAGTGGGAAAAGAAGAAGATGGCTGACAAGAAAGAACAGCCAGTTATTTTATCTCCCTATGCTAAAGTTCCCTACCCTCAAAGGTTGAAGCAAGAGATTCAGAAACAGCATTATGCAAGATTTCTGGATATCTTCAAAAATTTACAAATTAACATACCATTTTCTGAAGCACTGGAAAATATGCCTCACTATGCAAAGTTCATGAAGGATCTTCTTACTAAGAAGAGGAAATTAACTGATGGTGAGACAGTGGCCCTAACAGCAGAGTGTAGTGCCCTAATCCAGAAGAAGCTTCCAACAAAAATGAAAGATCCTGGAAGCTTCAGTATCTCTATTGCTATAGGAGATGTGGAGGTGGGAAAGGCATTGTGCGATTTGGGAGCCAGTATAAACTTGATGCCGTTGACAGTATGTAGAGCTTTGGGAATCAACACCTTGAAGGAGACCAATCTTATTCTGCATCTTGCAGATAGATCTATCAAGAGGCCTGAAGGTGTGGTTGAAGATGTCTTGGTCAAGGTAGACAAGTTTATTTTTTCAGTGGATTTTGTGATTCTTGACATGGAGGAAGAGGATACAGAAAGTCCTCTATTGTTAGGAAGACCCTTTTTAGCAACTGCAAGATCTTTGATAGATGTTGAACAAGGAAAGTTGTTACTAAGGGTGTATGAGGAAACAGTCACAATTGATGTATTTGAAACCATCAAGCACCCTGTTGATGTGGAGGATTGTTTTAGATTGGATGTGATACAGGAGGTTGTGGAAGAAGTGAATAAAGAAGAAGAATTCCCAGTTGAGGAAGAAAGATCAGAAGAAGATACAGGTACAGAAGATTACCAAGAAGAGCCAGAAGTGGAAGAGCTTGAGAAGAAGATTGATGACATTCCAAAAAGAGCACCTAAGGTAGAACTTAAAGAATTACCTTCACATTTGAAGTACGTGTTCCTTGGGGATGATCAAACATATCCAGCAATCATAAATGCAATGTTGTCTGATGAGGAAGAAGGGAAGTTGATTAAGGTACTCAAGAAGAATAAAATGGCTATTAGATGGCAGTTTTCAGATCTTAAGGGTATCAATCCTTCCTTCTGCACCCACAAAATATTGATGGAAGAAAAGGTCAAACCAGTAAGGCAACCACAGAGGAGACTCAACCCCACTATGAAGGAGGTAGTGAGAAAGAAGGTTGTGAAGTTGCTTGATGCTGGGATGATTTACCCTAGTTCAGACAGTGCTTGGGTGAGTCCTGTGCAAACAGTACCCAAGAAATGGGGGATGACTGTGGTGAAAAATGAGAATAATGAGTTGATTCCCACAAGGACAATCACGGGCTAGAGAATGTGCATTGATTACCGGAGGCTGAATAAGGTAACCAGGAAGGATCATTTTCCACTTCTTTTCTTGGATCAGATGCTAGAGAGGTTGGCAGGACATGCTTTCTATTGTTTCTTGGATGGTTATTCAGGGTATAATCAGATAGCTGTGGCACCAGAGGATCAGGAGAAGACTGCTTTTACATGTCCATATGGAATATTCGCATACCGTAGGATGCCTTTCGGCTTATGCAATGCTCCTGCCACTTTTCAAAGGTGCATGCTTTCCATTTTTTCTGATATGATAGAAGAATGCATAGAAATTTTTATGGATGATTTTTCTGTATTTGGTTCTGATTTTGATGTATGTCTAGGGAATTTAGATTCTGTATTGAAAAGATGTCAAGACAGTAATTTGGTTTTGAACTGGGAGAAATGTCACTTTATGGTGACTGAAGGTATAGTTCTTGGACACAAGGTGTCTAGGAATGGAATAGAAGTGGATAGGGCAAAAATTTCTGTGATAGAGAAACTTCCTCCACCTGTTAATGTTAAGGGTGTGAGGAGTTTTCTTGGTTATGCAGGATTTTATAGGCGGTTCATAAAAGATTTTTCAAAAATTGCCAAGCCCTTATGCAAGTTATTAGTCAAGGACCAAGAGTTCCTGTTTGATGATGAATGTCTGCATGCATTTCATGTTTTAAAAGAAAAGTTGACCACTGCATCTATCATGATGGCACCTGATTTTTCATTACCATTTGAATTAATGTGTGATGCCAGTGACTATGCTGTAGGTGTGGTATTGGGCCAAAGAGTGAATAAATTGTTGCATGTCATTTACTATTCCAGTAAGATCTTAAATGATGCACAAAAGAATTATGCTACTACAGAAAAAGAATTACTGGCTATTGTGTATGCATTTGACAAATTCAGGCCATATCTGTTAGGATCAAAAGTTATTGTTTACACTGACCATGCAGCTTTAAAGTATTTGTTAAGCAAGCAGGATGCTAAACCCAGGTTGCTCCGCTGGATGTTACTGTTGCAAGAGTTTGAGGTAGAGATCAAGGACAAAAAGGGAGTTGAAAACTTGGTGGCTGATCATTTATCCAGGATTACAGAAAAAGAGCTTCAAGAAGGACCAAAAGTAGTGATCAGAGAAGAGTTTCCTGATGAACATGTTTTGGCAATATGTGCTGTCATAGAAATGGTTAGGAATGAAGTCTTCTCTATCAGTACCCCACCATGGTTTGCTGATTTCGCCAACTATAAAGCTGCTGGACTGATGCCTAAGGATTTCACATGGCAACAGAGGAAAAAATTTCTGCATGATGTTAAGAGATACATTTGGGATGAGCCATATCTTTCCTATAGATGTTCAGATAGTGTGATCCGACGGTGTATTCCAGAGGAAGAACAGAAAGATGTGTTGTGGCATTGTCATGGTTCTGCATATGGTGGACATTTTGCAGGTGAGAGAACTGCAGCAAAAGTATTGTTGAGTGGCTTCTATTGGCCCACTTTATACAAGGATGCAAAGAACTTTGTGGAGGCATATGACAACTGTCAGAGAACTGGGAATATTTCTAGGCGACAAGAGATGTCGTTGAACAATATCCAGGAAGTGGAGATCTTTGATGTTTGGGGTATGGATTTTATGGGACCTTTCCCTTCTTCCTACTCTAACAAGTACATATTGGTGGCAGTTGACTATGTTTCCAAATGGGTTGAGGCCATAGCTACACCAACCAATGATTCCAGGGTGGTGATTGCTTTTCTGAGAAAGATAATATTTTCCAGATTTGGAGTCCCTAGAGCTATCATTAGTGATGGGGGCACTCATTTTGATAATAGGATGGTGGAGTATGCCTTGGCTAAGTATGGAGTGAGGCACAAAATAAGCACTCCATACCACCCACAGACTTGTGGTCAGGTTGAGATTTCCAACAGGGAATTGAAGAGAATATTGGAGAAGACTGTTGGAAATGCTAGGACCCAGTGGTCCAAGAAACTTGATGACACTTTATGGGCGTATAGGACCGCTTTCAAAACTCCTATTGGGATGTCCCTCCATTTCACTTTGTGGGCTGTGAGGTATCTGAATTTTGATTCCAAAGCAGCGGGACAGAAAAGATTATTACAGCTGGATGAATTGGATGAGTTCCGTTTGTCTGCTTATGAAAGTGCCAGTTTGTATAAGGAAAAGACAAAGCTATGGCATGATAGGAAGATCACACCTAGAGACTTCAAGGTGGGGGATCAAGTACTTCTGTTCAATTCCAGGTTGAAGCTGTTTCCAGGGAAGTTAAAGTCTAGATGGTCTGGACTGTTTGTGGTAAAAGACATGAAACCATATGGGGCTGTAGAAATCAGTTCTTTGGATTCAGACAGAAGTTTTACAGTCAATGGTCAACGATTGAAGTTATATGTTGGAAGTGCTGTGGATAGGCAACTACTGACAGTTGCTCTATTAGAGGTAAAATAGATCATACCCGTCAGGCTCGTGACGTTAAACAAGCGCTGAGTGGGAGGCAACCCACTGTACTAGGTATGTAATTCCATGTTCATACCATATCCATAAGATGAAGAAGTAAAGGGAAATTTTTTTTTTTGAAAAAATCAAAGAGAAATTTTTGCTATGTGCTGAGCGCTAAAACGTTAACTCTGACCGTTTTAGCGTCCCTAGAGTTCCATCATTATGAAACTCTCTGGTTGTACGCGCTAAGACGTTCACTATGAGCGTTTTAGCGTTCACCAACAACACCAATACAGGCACTCTGGCCAACCGCGCTAAAGCGCTGATTCAGACCGTTTTAGCGCTGTCCTGCACAAAGTGTGCATTTTCTCTGGACAAGGACGCTAAAGCGCTGGTAAGCCAACGTTTTAGCGCCTTGTCACTAATTCGACATAACACGGTTTCTCCTCTCTTTTTCTTTTACATTCTTTCTCCTCTCTTTTCCACAACACAGTTTCCCCTCTCACATTTGTATCATCATTCTTCGTAGTTTCCTCCACATCCTCTCATCAACATCACGGTATGTATCTCATCTCTTTTCTCTCCATCACATAACAAATCTGAATCATAGAAATTATTGGGACATTTTCTAGGGCATTTCACATGTTGATTTCCTGTATCATTTTTAGGATTGCATGTTGATATTAGTTTTATTTGTATTATTCTACTGATCTATTGCTTTTGTATGATATTTTGGGGATGAGACAACAAACCCAGCGTATGTTGGTTCCAAATTGTTTTTACACAACATACCCAGCGCACACACACACAAGGTGTTCGTGGAAATGCCTGACCCAAAAAAATTGGCCTGGCGCTAAAACGTTTGGTTTCAACGTTTTAGCGCCCGTCCAGTTTTTACACACGTTTAAGGCCAGGACGCTAAAACGCTCAGTGTGACCGTTTTAGTGCCCAGGCCCTGTTTCATACAAAATTGAGGGTCTACAATATGGCATTGTGGGGTTGTAATTCATACATGTTTTGATCCAAATTCCCCACTACAAGAGTTCTAAATCTGGGAATTGTGGAATTGGATTCATGATATGTAATTGTTTGACATTTGGACTGATTTTCTCTTGTTGTGTAGGCACAATGTCTTCTTCTTCTCAACCAGCTCCCTCTACACAGGGGAAGAAGAGATATAAGAAGCGAGCCCGAGTAGATCAAGGTGGAGATATTGCTGCTGAGCCTACCCCACAATTTGATGCTCATTTCTGGAAGAGTGAGGAACATGAGAAACGTTATACTGACAAGACTTCCAAGAGGCCATTTGTGAGAGAAAGAAAATTCGTCCTGGAAAAGGATGAATATCCTCAGTTTCAGTCTCAGTTAAAGACCTGAGATTGGGTAACTTTTGGAAAAATATTGGGTGAAAGCAGCCCCAACATAGCAAGGGAATTCTTTGCTAATGCGTTTAATGGAGATCAAGGAGGCAGGAGGACCTTCACTAGCTGGGTGAGGGGAAAGAAAGTGAAGTACGATGCTCACACCATCCAAAAGCTGCTGAAGATAAGGTTTTGTGACTATATCAATAATGTCAGTTGTGAGTTCAGGAAGAAATGGCAGAATATTGAAATTCCACCAAGGAGGAGTGACCCAGACTTTGAAACCTGGACCATGATGGGGGCAGCTGAGCCTATTTTGCAGACTATAGCCAAACCTGGTGAAACTTGGGAGTTAACCAAGGATAAGGTTGCTCCTAAGTTGCTTTGGTTGAGGCATGTTGGACGTTTAGCAAGTGCACTAGTCGTACAAGTAATAAAATGATGAGTAAAGATCGTTCCCACGAGGAATTGTGTTCAACCACCAATATACCATAGAAAATTAATTTGAATCAAATAAAAGTTTGTAAAAATCATGAATAAATTGTCACCAGAAAATTGATTGTAAGTAATTTGACACAAAGTAAATGTGGATTAGGAATTAATAAAACAACAAGTAGTCAGAAAACAACTTTCCTCCACAATAACCTATGTAAAAAAACTGATCATATGATGAATTCCTTTCCATGTGATTTTAATCAACCTTTTACTTATCATCAGGATGTAATCCCTTACTACCCTGATGGATACATTAATCAGAAACCCCAATCCCTTGGTGATCTCTTTCTTAATACATGCATGAATTACTAAAGTTTTAAGATTACATCAGAATTCTAGCATCAATCCCTTCAGTACTAGAATTCTGATGTTGAGATTATCAAATACAGAAGTCATATAAACATCCTTGTTCTATATTACTTCCTTGATAGAAATAATTAAATCAGAAAATCTCAAATCAACACATGAAAAATACTTCATCATATTAATCAAATCAACATAGTATTATCATGAAATTCTATTGCATTCAGACTACAAAGACTCTACTCAGACATGACTAAGGAAGAAATAAGAAAAGAAGAAACAAACTTCATTTCCATGTTGAAAGTCTTCAATCTCCAAACTATTACAAGGAAATCCTAATACAAAAACTAAGAGAATTTAGAGAGCAGTCAGACTAAGTTTAAGAGAGAGAGAGTTCAGATCCCTCAGATCCAGATATCTTCTAAGTGTCAAGGCTTTGCCTTATATAGTGTTACAATTAAAAACAAAAAACTGATGTGGGCGCTAAAACGTCCATAAATGACCGTTTCAGCGTCCATGCTTTACGTATGCTCAACTGCTTTTAACTGATTCCAATGCTAAAACGTTAAGGAATGACCGTTTTAGCGTCCAAACTTGGTGAATGCTCAACTAACTTTAACTGACTCCAACGCTAAAACGTTTGATTTGGACGTTTTAGCGGTGAAGACCAGAATCTTTTTCTACTTTAGGGCGCTAAAACGCGTATTGCAGGCCGTTTTAGCGCCCAAGACCAGCAATTTTCCATCCTCTTAGTGTAGCATCGTGCTAAAACGCTCTGTGTGGGCGTTTTAGCGCTCATCACCAGCAAGTTTTGGCCTCTTCCTGTAGCAGGGCGCTAAAACGCTCAGTGTGAACGTTTTAGCGCTCAACACTTAGGCAATTTTTCTCCTCTTGAGCTCCAGAATCTTCTTCCTTCTCCAGTTGTCTTTCAAGCTTGCTTTTCCTATAAGAATCATACAAATTTCCAATAAAGCTCTTGAACTTGTAATTGAGGACATCTTAGGACATTAACCTAGTTTTTCATCATTTAATCACATAATTTGATCATAATTCCTGCTAAAAACCATGATAAACTAAGGGTTCATCACAATTCCCAGATTTGAATATTGTTGTCCTCAGCAATAACTTTAAAGACAGAGAAAGACTTGAGATTCTTTACACATGAAATTTATGAGGTTGGATTGAAATATGACAGATCAACTTTCCAAGATACAATCTAACAACCCAGCAATCTATCTTTTACTATGACTTGCTTAACCTCATTACAATGACTTTCAATAGATCAGTAAGATGAAATGCAGAGACCTTAAACACAAAACACCCCCTCACTTGGAACTTCTCAAAAATTGTGAGAATAAACTCTCTTGCACTCTAGTGTCTAAGGGTGTACTCATCACTCAATCTCCACTGCACTCAAACTACTATAAGCTTGCCCATCTTCTCACTTTCCATAGTGACAGTGATTCATAAGCAGAACAAAAGAGGCTTTGGTGGTATGACTTGATTAGGAATAGGATTCTGTATAGAAGAAGGAAAATTGGCTTGACACATAGTTGGCTAAAGGTAGGATTTGATGTTGCAGAAGGTTAGATAGATGAATCAGATTCAGATAAGAGGATGATCACTATTGAATTTATCTATGTACTCCTTAATCCTTCTCATTCTCTTCTTCCTTTTCATTTACTCTTTTCACCAATTTTTCTACAACTTTTCTTTTTCTTGAACTTCCTTCCTCCTTTTCTTCCAACTTTCAACACTTTGTGTTGTTTTGATTTCCCTTTTTCCTCATTTCCTTTTTCTTTTCCTTTTCCAAACCAAGCACTTTGTGCCTTTACTTCTTTTTTCTTTTTCATTCTTCTTTTTCTCAAAATTTCCAACATTTAACACTTAATATTTTTGTTCATTGCAGAAACACCTTTCTCCAACAGAGCTTTCCTCCTTACCCCTTATCTGAACACATAATCCGAAAATTTAGGATCTGTAATAAGTGCAGGGCTCTTAGTTTTATCACAAAAAGTTTGGCTTAAGGCTTCCATACAATAGGAAAATTTGGTTCAAAAGAAAAACGCCCCAATGAACTCTACTTTACAAACCATGAACTATTTCAAGTTAGAAACAGGGCAAGTTCTAGAGTTACTCATACAGTGAAGTGCTCTCTGAACAAAAAATTTCTGTATAGGCTCTATGTCTCACAGTTCAGAGTGCATGCTTGAATTCCTCTATATACATCAAACTGATCTCTCTACTCCTCACATAGCATGAGTATAGCAAACATATCATTTAGCACACATGCAAAGATTTCAAATTGCATCAAAATTTTTTTTGATCAATCATGTAAAACTTTGATCATCCTATCCTCATAAAATTCACATCATCTCAACTCTAAATCCAACCTTTGTACATATACAACACTACCTAGACTACCTAAAACTACATTCACAAGAGTTTAAAAGAAAGGATTGAGATGTTTCCCTGTTTGTGGCTCATCAACTGTGTGTCATCATCAACTGTGTGATACCACCATAATCATGTCATTCATTCACACCTCATTCCCAGATTTTAACATTGCTGTCCCCAGCAACTAATTTAAATCTAAAAAGCAGTTGATAAATTCTGAAACACATTCACATATCAACAAATAGCATCAGTACTATTTCAAAAGTGCATCATGCAAACAGAGAATCTCAATGTACTAACAAATGTACAAAATTAAAAATAATACCACAGGTAACTAAAAGTATCCAAAATAAAACCATAAAAACAGAAAATGTGTAAAAACAAAATGAGGAGTCTAGTCAGTAGACTCTTCATCATCACTAAACACAAAATATGAGCCTGGATCAGCAGTAGGCAAGGGGTTGTACTCATGATCAATACCCCTGTCCTCATCCATAGCACCAGTATCAGCAGCAGCAGCAGTGGTAACTGTGGTAGTGGCATCAACACCAGGCTGTCTCTCTGAAGTGGGTGCAGCATGGGAAGATGTAGCACCATCAGCAGGCGCAGCTCCATCCACATGATCAGCATAGTGAGTCCGGGCCATTGCCTCAAAGCTTCCTCCTCATCAGAATGAGGGTATACAGCAGGCTGGTAATCAATAACATCTAAGCCCTGAGCCTCACATATAGATTTCAACATCATCACCATATATGTCTGAAATGAGTGCTGGCTGGACTGCATAAACCGGAGACGCTTGCGCAAATGTCTCATTCGGAAGTCAGTGTTCACCGTCCATTGCTCCCCTGACCTTAGCCTCTCTTCTAATTCATCATCACTCTGAGTTGTAGATTTCCTACCAGGAGTCAATCCTGTGACCTCCCCTCCTCTTATCTTCAATTGCTTTGTTATCATTGTGGCATCAATGGTAGGGTGCAATTTAGTTGGTGCCCCATTATCAGTAACATCTACACCAGCTTTCTGACAAAGCAACTGAATCAAGGAACAGTGACCCAAAGCAGCAGAGTCACTGTCAGAGTGAGCCATATCATAAATGTTGTCCTGAAGGAGAATAGGAAGTTTCACCTTCGCCTTTGTCATGATAGTGTGAATCAGGACAGCTCTCTTCAGGATAACCTCTGCCTGGTTGGAAGAGGGCATGACATTTGAGATTACAAAGTGAAACCAGACTCTAGCCTCACCATTTAAATGCCTCAACCAAATCAACTTAGGAGCAACCTTATCCTTGGTTAACTCCCAAGTTTCACCAGGTTTGGCTATAGTCTGCAAAATAGGCTCAGCTGCCCCCATCTTGGTCCAGGTTTCAAAGTTTGGGTCACTCCTCCTTGGTGGAATTTCAATATTCTGCCAGTTTCTCCTGAACTCACAACTGGCATTGTGGATATAGTCACAGAACCTTATCTTCAGCAGCTTTTGGATGGTGTGAGCATCGTACTTCACTTTCTTTCCCCTCACCTAGCTACTGAAGGTCCTCTGGCCTCCTTGATCTCCATTAAACGCATTAGCAAAGAATTCCCTTGCTATGTTAGGACTGCTATCACCCAATATTCTTCCAAAGGTTGCCCAATCCCTGGTCTTCAGCTGAGACTGAAACTGAGGATATTCATCCTTTTCTAGAACAAATTTTCTTTCTCTCACAAATGGCCTCTTGGAAGTCTTGT
>NW_026897321.1:0-31555 GCF_033153095.1 Gastrolobium bilobum
CTGTAGCTGACGTGGCGGCTCCCTATTGCTTCTTTTGACTGCTGTTGTACTATAGCAGACTTCTTTTTCCTTTCTGCGCAACACTCCTTCTTCTCTCTTCATTTTGTGGTTCCTTTTGATGGGCCTTAGGTGTCCTTAATTCCCACTTTCGGCATTGCTCTGATCCACTATTCAAAACAGTTGCTCTATATGAAAAGAAGAAGGTTAAAGGGCGTGATTTATAACCAAAACATGGGTTTTGTGGAGCAATTTGCACTTAATGGGCCTCAACTCTTGAGGACTATCACTCCTCTTATCGAGGTGGTGACTTTGGAGTCGTGAAGATGGGAAATCAAGTGACCAGCAAGATTGTTGGTGTCGGTGATGTAACTCTGACCACAGATGTTGGATGTCGACTTGTGTTGAAAGATGTAAGGCATGTTCCTGACATGCGTTTGAACCTAATCTCGGTAGGCAAACTTGATGATGCCGGGTTAGTGAACTACTTCGGTAGTGTGAGATGGAAGCTGGCCAAGGGAAACTTGGTCGTGGCCCGAGGTAAGAAGGAAGGCTCCTTGTACGTGATGCAAGGAAAGATCAATGGCGGAGAAGCCAATTCTGTTCGAGATGAAGCTAGCTTGGAGCTATGGCACAAGCGCCTCGGCCACATGAGCGAGAAAGGGCTACAGATCCTGAACAAGAAAGGATTATTGACCGGGTTGAAAGGCCAAGCGTTGGAGAGTTGCACGCACTGCCTAGCTGGAAAACAGCACCGGGTTTCTTTTGTGAGACCGGATCAACCTAGACGACACAGGTATATTCTTGACCTCGTCCATACTGATGTGTTCTCCATGTCGGAAAGATCCCTTGGAGGAGCTCAGTACTTTGTTTCATTTATTGATGACCATTCCCGCAAAGTGTGGGTATATTTGTTGAAGTCTAAAGACCAGGTACTCCAATTCTTTAAAGAATTCCATGCTATGGTTGAAAGGGAGACTGGCAAGAAATTGAAGGTGGTCCGATCTGATAATGGTGGTGAGTATTGCGGCCCATTTGATGCATACTGCAGAGTGGCCGGGATTCGACTTGAGAAGACGCCCCCCAAGACACCTCAGCTGAATGGACTGGGGAGTAAAGGTTGGATTTTTGTGGGTTGAAGGAGAAAAAATTATGAGAATGAAATAGTAGTTCTGTGTTTATAAAGGAATGAAGGGGAGGATGGGAAGGTTAAAACGCTCTGTATGGTGGTGATCGTGGCTTTGCTGAGTGGCGGATATGGGGTGGAAGAGCGTCTGCTGCACATAAATGCCTGGGGGAAAGCAACTGTCCTCTGCTCTGACGGTTTCTTCTTTTCGAAACTGCTACTCTCGCTTGATTGGAGGGATGTGACAGCACGACGTGGAGCTATTATCCTTCCGTTGCTTCCGCCACTCGGTTTTCTCTCTCTTTTTTCGCATGCGGCCCATTGCAGGCCCTTGGGTTAAAATGGGCAAGTGGATCAGCCCAATTAGAACTTGGTTTCTCATTGAGGGATCAAATTCTAAGTGTTGGTTGCTCCTTGCTTTTGGGATCAGGTTGCTCAAGAGCAACCCCAAAACTAGCTTCCTGCAATGGTTAGCACATTAATTTTCTCAAACAAAGACAATAATAATAAAAAGAACGACGTGGAAATAAATCTGGGTTGTCTCCCAGTAGCGCTTCGTTTATAGTCTTAGCTCGACTTGTTGCTCCTTGAGTCAGACTTCAGTTGGGTCATCGAGATGAGAAGTTAGTTTCTCATGCTCCTTGATCCCTCTATTATACTTCTAGAGTCTGTGTCCATTTACCCTGAGCGTTGCTCCAGATCTTTCATGAGCAATGGCAAATGCTCCATTGGGAAGTGCTTCAATGGTTGCATAAGGTCCCTCCCATCTTGATTTCAACTTTCCAGGAAACAGTTTCAATCTGGATCGATACAGCAGCACTTTTTCTCCAACTTCTAACTCTCTCTTGATAAGCTTTTTATCGTGCAACTTTTTCATCTGCTCCTTGTAGAGGTTGGCGTTTTCATATGCCTTGCTCCGGAATTCTTCCAGTTCAACCAACTGGAGCAACCTCTTTTCCCCAGCCATTCTGGAATCCATGTTTAGCAATGTGATGGCCCAGAATGCTTTGTGTTGAAGTTCCAGAGGCAAGTGACACGCTTTTCCAAACATCAACTTATAGGGGGAGCAGCCAATGGGCGTTCGATAAGCTGTTCGATACGCCCATAGGGAATCATCCAATTTGTTGGACCAATCTTTTTTATCTGGGTTAACGACCTTTTCCAGGATTTTTTTTTATCTCCCTGTTGGACACCTATACCTTCCCGCTGGTCTGTGGGTGGTAAGGGGTGGCAGTTTTATGCTGCACTCCATATTTCTTCAGGAGCAATTGGAATTGTTTGTTCACGAAGTGTGTACCCCCGTCGCTGATAATTGCTCTAGGGGTTCCAAATCGAGTGAAAATATTCTTTTTGATGAACTTCAACACTTTTCTGGCATCATTAGTGGGGGTAGCAACAACTTCTACCCATTTCGACACATAGTCAACTGCAACAAGTATATACTTGTTTCCAAAGGAAGGTGGGAAAGGCCCCATGAAATCAATGCCCCATACATCGAACAATTCAACCTCCATTATTGGAACAAGGGGCATTTCATGCTTTCTTGTAATGTTCCCTGTTCTCTGGCACCTGTCACATTTTTTAACAAAAACATTAGCATCTTTAAACAAGGAGGGCCAGTATAAACCTGACTGCAGCACTTTAGCTGCTGTTCTTGCTCCAGCAAAGTGTCCTCCATAAGGGGAATTGTGGCATTGCTCCAGTATTTTCTGTTGTTCTCCTTCAGGGATACACCTTCGAAGTAATTGGTCAGAACACCTTTTGTAGAGCAAAGGGTCGTCCCAGAAATACTTCTTAGCTTCATGATGGAACCTCTTTCTCCCTTGGTGATTCAAGTGGTATGGCTCGATTCCGGCAGCCAGGTAGTTTGCAATATCTGCAAACCAAGGAGCTTGTTTTTCAGCGATCATTAGAAGCCGCTCATCAGGGAATGTCTCCTTGATATGATCTCCTTCTTGTGGGCTTGCTCTCTTTAATCGAGATAGGTGGTCAACCACCTTGTTATCACTTCCTCTCCGGTCCTTGATCTCAAGGTCAAATTCTTGGAGCAATAGTACCCATCTAATTAGTCTTGGCTTTGCATCCTTCTTAGCAAAGAGTTGCTTGATTGCTGAATGATCAGTGAAGACTGTGACTTTGGAACATATTAGATATGAACGAAACTTGTCACATGCAAATACAACTGCCAGCATCTCCTTCTCCGTCACTGTGTAGTTGGCTTGTGCCAGAGTAAGAGTTCTACTAGCGTAGTAAACAGTTCTGAAGACTTTGTCTTTTCGCTGCCCAAGAACTACTCCCAAGCCGAAGTCGCTGGCGTCACACATTAGTTCAAAAGGAAGACTCCAATCTGGGCTTTGAATGATGGGTGCGGACACCAGCCTCAACTTGAGCTCCAGGAAGGCTGTCAAACATTTTTCATCAAAATTGAACTTCCTGTCTTGCTCCAGAAGTTCACAAAGTGGTTTGGCGATTTTGGAGAAGTCTTTAATGAAACGTCTGTAGAACCCAGCATGTCCCAAGAAGCTTCTGATCCCTTTTACGGTGGTAGGGGAGGTAGCTTCTCAATTGCTTCAACCTTAGCCTTGTCCACCTCGAGGCCCTTGCTTGAGATTTTGTGTCCTAGCACAATGCCTTCTCTTACCATGAAGTGGCATTTTTCCCAATTCAGCACCAAATTGCTCTTGACACATCTTTTCAATACCTGTTCAAGGTTATTGAGGCAAGTAGGAAAAGAGCAACCAATGACAGAAAAATCATCCATGAAAATTTCTACTGCTTCTCCTACCAAATCAGTAAACAAAGCAAACATGCATCTCTGAAAAGTTGCAGGGGCATTACATAGCCCAAAAGACATTCTTCTGAATGCAAACGTCCCAAAGGGGCACGTAAAAGTGGTTTTGTGCTGGTCTTCAGGAGCAACCGGGATTTGGTTGTATCCCGAATACCCATCTAAGAAACAAAAGAATTCTTTCCCAGCTAGATGATCCAGCATTTGGTCAATAAAAGGAAGGGGGAAATGATCCTTTCGGGTAGCATTATTTAATTTCCTGTAGTCTTGACAAATCCTCCACCCAGTTATTTTTTTGGTGGCTATTAACTCCTGTTTGTCATTTTCAACTACAGTAATGCCATCCTTTTTTGGAACGCATTGCACAGGAGCAACCCATTTACTATCTGAGATGGGATAGATTATACCTGCATCAAGCCATTTGATGATTTCTTTTCTTACCACCTCCTTCATATTGGGATTCAGCCTCCTTTGATTCTCCACAGATGAGCTGTCAGGGTCTTGGAGCAAAATCTTGTGCATGCAAATTGTTGGGCTAATTCCTTTTATGTCAGCCATGGTCCAGCCGATTGCTCCTTTGTAATCTTTGAGCTTTTGTGTGAGTTGAAGTTCCTGTTCATGGGTTAGCAAAGAAGAAATAATCACAGGGAGAGTGTTGTCTTTACCCAAATAAGTATATTTCAGGTGTTCAGGTAAGGGTTTTAACTCCAAGATAGGTGGTTGCTCTACTGAAGGAAATTTTGGTCTTTGCTCTTGCTCTGATCGATTTAAGGATTCAAAGACCCTTTCTTTCCTTCCCTGGGGTTGGTGGAAACTGATGGATGCAAGGTATTCTTCCAGCTCCTCATAGTCCTTAATGCCTATCTCTAGCTGCAAATGCTCCTGCTGTTCTTCTCGTATGACCGAGTCAAGGATCGAAATGCTAGAGCATTCCTCAGTGTTATCTTCATCAAACCTTATTGCTTTCATGACATTAAACTTCACTTCTTCTCCGTTTACACTCGTAGAAAGTTCACCCTTTCTGACATTTATGATAGCATCACCGGTAGCCAGAAATGGTCTGCCCAAAATTATTGGAACTTCTTGATCTGCTTCAAAATCTAAGATGATGAAGTCAGCTGGTAGAATGAACTTGTCTACTTGGACAAGGACATTCTCAATTTTTCCTTCTGGCTTGGCTATAGATCGGTCTGCAAGTTGAAGAGTGACTGTGGTTGGTCTTGCTGCTCCTATGTCAAGCTGCTTGAAGATAGAAGCTGGCATTAGATTTACACTTGAGCCCAGATCACAAAGTGCCCGACCAAGATAGTTCTTCCCAACTGTACAAGGGATGGTGAATATACCAGGATCCTTTAGTTTGGGAGGAATTTTAGTCAGGTACTTGCACGATTGTTGAGTGAGGGCTACGGTCTCAAACTCTTCGATCTTTCTTCTTTTTGACAAAATGTCCTTCATGAATTTTGCATATGAAGGCATTTGCTCCAGAGCTTCTACTAGAGGGATATTTATGTGAAGTTGTTTCATCAAGTCAAGAAACTGGCTAAACTGTTTATCCTCGTGTTGCTTTTTCAACCTCTGTGGAAAAGGAGGCTCGATCGGTTCACTCCTTCTCTTGCATGGGGGAACATAAGTTGGAACTGAAACTGGTTCACTGACTTTTGTTGCTCCAAGTTCTGCTACAGGTGTTGCGTCATCCGGTTTGATTTCAGCAGACTCATTGCTTTGGACCTTCTCTTCTGGTCCTGTCTGAGCTTCAAGGTGTGAAGGGTCAGTGGCTTCTTCAACTTCCTTTCCTATGGGCTGTTTTGCTGGTTCGCGCTTTCGAGGTCGTGCCACTAAGTCTGGGGGTGGTAAGGTTTTTCCATCTCGCAGGCTTATAGCATTACAATGCTCTTGGTTATCTTGAGACGGCTTTTCTGTATCACTAGGGAGTGTCCCTGGTTGCCTCTGTTTGAGTGCTCCAGCCAGCTGACCAATTTGGGTTTCTAGGTTTCGCATGGCTGCGCTGTTCTGATTCATATACTCCTTGACATAAGTCTCAAAGGATTGGGACTTCCCTTCACCCTTATCCCAGTTTTGTTGGTTCTGGCTGGGATACGGGGGTCGGTTCTGGTAGTTTCCTCCACTACCTCCAGCATTATTCTGATTCCTCCAGCCTCGGTTATTGTTCCCTTGATGGTTGTCATTGCTCCTGTTGTTGTTGTCATACCCTCCTGCATAGCACACAGCAGCTAGATTGTTACAGTCCTCATATTCATGAGGACCTCCACAAGTGGGGCAACTCTGACTTGATTGAGTCAAAAGAAGTTGCTCAGTTGTTTTTTTCTGTTCCATGGGCTTCCAGTTTTTTATAGTGTTCTGGAGAGAAGCCATTTGTGCAGAAAGAGCATCAGCTGAGCTTAGCTCAAGAACTCCTGCTTTCTTAGGAGCACTGTGTCGTGTGGAAGGCCATGAAATATGTTTTTTTGAAAGTTTTTCCAACAACTGGTAGGTTTCTGGATAAGTAAAATCCAAAAGATCTCCCCCTGCGGCTGCATCAACAGTTGCTTTCAATGGTGGGGTTAAACCATGATAAAACGTGTGAATGATGCCCCAATCAGAAACTCCATGATTCGGGCAGAACATATCCTCGTTACATTTGGAAGCTATATCACCATTTCTTGGGAAAAAATCGGGTAACAAACTGTTCCGCCAATTGCTCCCAACTGGTGATGGAGTTTGGGGGCAATGTTCTCCTCCATTCTTTGGCTTTTCCAGCTAAGGAAAATATCATTCATGATGAAATACCATGAACTTTTGTCAACTATCTCAGTGAAATTGTCCAAATGACTGTGAGGTTCTTCCATGGGTAGTCCATGGAACGGACCAGCGTTCATAATCATTTGGAACATTGCAGGTTTTATTTCAAAGTTCGGGATATTCAGAGGAGGGGGAACATATCCTCGTTCTGGACCATTTCTGAAGGGAGCAGCCATATCATTCAATGATTATGATTTCCATTGTTATCATTGTTTACAACCTCCTCCATTGTACTGTTTTTCAACCTTTGAACTCTTCTTCTATTTCTGAAGGTTCTCTCGGGTTCTGGATCAAAAAGTACTATTTCCAGTCCAAGTTCTGTAGGTTCTGTGCTCATACAAATGGAGGAGGTTTATTAAAACAAAAAGACTGCGATTAAACAGCAAAAATGTTTCCTTAAAAACGCACTTTCTTGCCAAATGATCCCCGGCAACGGCGCCAATTGCTTGGTCGGACCGAGAGTTGCTCGGGAATATTTCTTTCAGAGAGCAAGAGTGTAGAGTAGTAATCAGGATTGCCAACAGGAGCAATCTACTCTGACTAAGAGTAACCCTCTTCAACTATACGCAAGCGTACGTGTCAAGCAATATAGGGTATTATAGCCCCAGATTTATCGTCCTCAGGGAGCAGTTGTGAAGTAAGAAGCGCTAAAGGAAACTTAATTTGTAAAATGGAGCAATAAAAGAAATCACTATTCTCAGCTAAGCTTCACAAAGAGCAATCTCTGGGCAGCTAGTTAAACAATGCTAACCATTCTGAACCAGATGAGAGCAGTGAATGACTTAGCATGGTCATCGAATAAGATGGCATCAATTGAAGTAACTTTAAGAGCAGTCAACGAAATGAAAGTAAGAGCATCAGCTAGTAAAACACAGTTCAGTTATCGTGAGGAAAAGGTTGTGATAGGAATTGAGTTAAGATTAATTTCAGAAAGAAAAAGATCAAGTAGGTGTTACGGGTTCCATGTTTTCATCCCTTTGGTTAACCCTGCCTGGTAGCATATTTTACAAGTGGATTTTGCTCCTTCCCTTGTTTTGCTATAGGTAAGCAGAGGGTAAGGCCTTACTCTCCACGTTACTCCATAGTACTTGGAGTTATATGCAAGGAAACCATGCTGCCTTCTCAAAAGAGCATGGATTCACATGGCAGTGCTCCCCATTCCAGGTGTTTATCCCTCCTTTCTTCAGGCTAAACTACCCCAGGATTTTGAGAATGCTCCACACGCCTTTGTCAGTGTTTTATCAACCGAGTGGTCCCGGGATGAGGTTGCCAGCCCAAGGGGTTTCACAAAATCAATAAATTAAACCAAAGAGCAACTCAAAATTCATTTATAAATCATGTGTTCCTTACAAAGCTATCCTAAGACAAAAGGGATTACTTCTATGGAACCCTCACCTACTTAGAGGAAGTTAGCTCCTAGTGAGCATTTTTACAAAGAAATAAGAAAACAAATAGACAATCGGTCCTAGGATGGGTGTTGATCCTTCTCTTTATGAGGATTGCTTGTTCCTTTTATAGGGTTCTTCATTTGATCTCCATTGTTCCTTTCATCAAGGGTCGTGCTTTGTCTAAATCCTCTCCAATGATAGCTTTGCTTCTTGCCAGCTTGGCCTTAAATGGAAGTGGTCCCCTTTGCTTTTGGCTCCCTTTGTGAGTAGGAGTATCGGATTCAGGGTGGCACCTCCACTCCTTCTGCTGTAGCTGACGTGGCGGCTCCCTATTGCTCAGCTTCTTTGCTTTCGTACTGTAGCAGAGGCAGCACCTTCACCTTCTCTGCTGTAGCTGACGTGGCGGCTCCCTATTGCTTCTTTTGACTGCTGTTGTACTATAGCAGACTTCTTTTTCCTTTCTGCGCAACACTCCTTCTTCTCTCTTCATTTTGTGGTTCCTTTTGATGGGCCTTAGGTATCCTTAATTCCCACTTTCGGCATTGCTCTGGTCCACTATTCAAAATAGTTGCTCTATATGAAAAGAAGAAGGTTAAAGGGCGTGATTTATAACCAAAACATGGGTTTTGTGGAGCAATTTGCACTTAATGGGCCTCAACTCTTGAGGACTATCACTCCTCTTATCGAGGTGGTGACTTTGGAGTCGTGAATATGGGAAATCAAGTGACCAGCAAGATTGTTGGTGTCGGTGATGTAACTCTGACCACAGATGTTGGATGTCGACTTGTGTTGAAAGATGTAAGGCATGTTCCTGACATGCGTTTGAACCTAATCTCGGTAGGCAAACTTGATGATGTCGGGTTAGTGAACTACTTCGGTAGTGTGAGATGGAAGCTGGCCAAGGGAAACTTGGTCGTGGCCCGAGGTAAGAAGGAAGGCTCCTTGTACGTGATGCAAGGAAAGATCAATGGCGGAGAAGCCAATTCTGTTCGAGATGAAGCTAGCTTGGAGCTATGGCACAAGCGCCTCGGCCACATGAGCGAGAAAGGATTATTGACCGGGTTGAAAGGCCAAGCGTTGGAGAGTTGCACGAACTGCCTAGCTGGAAAACAGCACCGGGTTTCTTTTGTGAGACCGGATCAACCTAGACGACACAGGTATATTCTTGACCTCGTCCATACTGATGTCTGCTCCATGTCAGAAAGATCCCTTGGAGGAGCTCAGTACTTTGTTTCATTTATTGATGACCATTCCCGCAAAGTGTGGGTATATTTGTTGAAGTCTAAAGACCAGGTACTCCAATCCTTTAAAGAATTCCATGCTATGGTTGAAAGGGAGACTGGCAAGAAATTAAAGGTGGTCCGATCTGATAATGGTGGTGAGTATTGCGGCCCATTTGATGCATACTGCAGAGTGGCCGGGATTCGACTTGAGAAGACGCCCCCCAAGACACCTCAGCTGAATGGACTGGCTGAGAGGAACAATTGAAGAGAAGGTACGAAGCATGATATCCAATGTCGGGTTACTGAAATCATTCTGGGGAGAAGCCGTCAAAACAGCTGTTGACTTGATCAACCTCTCACCATCACGGCCACTTGAAGGAGAAATTCCAGAAGAAGTCTGGACAGGTCGGAAAGCGGCCTATAATCAATTGAAGGTGTTTGGATGCCGTGCTTTCGTGCATATCCCTAAAGATGAAAGGGCCAAACTTGATGCAAAGACTAAAGAATGCATTTATCTTGGTTCGCCGAGATGTAAGATCGGGTTTCGACTTTGGGATCCAATCAATACGAAGATAGCGAGAAGCCGAGATGTGATCTTTCATGAGCATGAGAACATTCATGACATCTCGAAGCCCAAAGTCCGGGTTACTGCCAGACATGAAGAACCCGTCCCTCCTGTACAAGCTGAAGCAGGGGGAGAAAATCAAGAAAATGAAGAAAATGATGATCAACAACAAGCTGAAGATGACCAAGACACTGAGGTTCGAGTTGATGATGAGATCCAGGATGAGAATGATGAATCGGGTCCTCAAGCTGAAGAACAACCGAGATATCCAACTCGAGAAAGAAGACCCTCTACAAGATACCCATCTGATGAATACACCGTTGTTGCTGAAGACGGTGAGCCTCAGAGTTATAATGAGGATGTGATGAGGTCAGAGAAAGAAGAATGGAAAAAGGCAATGCAGGACGAGATGAAGTCTCTGCACGAGAATCAGACTTATGAGCTGACCGAGTTGCCTAAAGGTAAACGAGCTTTGAAAAATAAATGGGTCTACAAGATTAAGAATGAAGAGAACGGGCAAAAGCCGAGATACAAAGCCCGGATTGTAGTGAAAGGCTGCAATCAGAAGAAAGGAGTTCATTTTGAGGAGATTTTTTGTCCTGTGGTGAAAATGACCTCGGTCCGATCCGTGTTAGCCATGGCGGCTTCAATGGACCTCGAGGTAGAACAAATGGATGTGAAGACGGCATTTCTGCACGGTGATTTAGAAGAAGAAATATATATGGAGCAACCTGAAGGATTCCAAGCTCCAGACCAAGAAGACTTGGTATGTCGGTTGAAGAAGAGCCTCTATGGCTTGAAGCAAGCACCTCGGCAGTGGTACAAGAAGTTTGAATCGTTCATGACTGATCATAAGTTTGAAAAGACAGATGCCGACCACTGCATATTTGTGAAGAGGTATGAGGCCGGAGATTTTTTGATTTTGTTGTTATATGTTGACGACATGCTTATTGTAGGGAAAGACAAATCGAGGATAGTCGCCCTGAAAAAGGCGTTGAGCTCGTCCTTCGCAATGAAGGACCTCGGCCCTGCAAAGCAGATACTCGGAATCAAGATTATCCGAGATAGACAGAAGAAGCTACTGTGGCTAAGTCAAGAGAAGTATATTGAGAAGATTCTGAAGAGATTCAGCATGGACAAAGCCAAAACAGTGAGCACCCCCCTTGCCGGACACATAAAGTTGAACCAGAAGCAATGTCCGAGATCTGATGAAGACAAAGATGAGATGATGAAGGACCCTTACCAATCCGCCGTCGGAAGCTTGATGTATGCAATGGTTTGCACTAGACCCGACTTGGCGTATGCTGTTGGAATGGTAAGCCGGTATTTGTCAAACCCCGGCAAAGAGCACTGGGAAGCAGTGAAGTGGATCTTCAAGTACCTCCGAGGTATGACAGACTTATGTCTCCGATTTGGAGAAGGCAAAGCCGAGTTGTAAGGCTACTCGGATTCTGATTTAGGGGGAGACGCCGACTCGAGGAAGTCGACTACAGGATATTTGATGAGATTTGCCGGAGGAGCTGTCTCTTGGCAATCAAGACTTCAGAAATGTGTTGCACTATCTACAACTGAGGCTGAGTACATTGCCGCTACTGAGGCAAGCAAAGAGATGTTGTGGATGAAGAAGTTCCTCATGGAACTCGGCCATGATCAAGACAAGTACGAGCTGGGTTGTGACAATCAAAGCGCAATCCATCTTGCGAAGAATTCAACCTATCACTCCCGCACTAAGCATATTGATGTGAGGTATCACTGGATCCGAGATGTGGTGGAAGGTGGTGAGCTCGAACTCGTCAAGGTGCACACTAACCAAAATTGGTCCGACATGATGACGAAGCCGGTTCCAGCAAGGAAATTTGAAGACTGCTGTGAAGGAGCCGGGTTGATGCTGAAGCCGACGCATTGAAGTCGGAGGGGGAGATTTGTTGGGCTTCCTCCTTCAATGCTAAGCCCAAGCCCATTTGAGGGGTTTCCTAAAAACCCTAACCCTAATTTCCACCTCCTCTATATATACTTATTAGTTGAGGGTAGAGGCTAGGTCAGATTTGAGAGAACAAATTTGAGAGAATTATTTGATTGTTTGAGCAAGGCTTTATGCTTTGCATTTGAAAGATCTCTAGAGAGAGAGTTTGAGTGAAACATCTCTAGGGTAGTTTGATTATCACCATTGTTGGAGAGGTTGAGTTAACTACCACATTGGTGTATTTGATTATTTGTAACCATTATTTTCATAGTGGATTTCTGATCTGGACTAGGTCCCGTGGGTTTTTACTTCTTCATTGGAGAAGGTTTTCCCACGTTAAATCTGGTTGTGTTCTTCTTCTCTCTCTCCTATTTTCGTTTCGATTTTTCCGCTGCGCTGCCTGACCTGGTTAAGTTCAGGCTGAGGTATTGCCGAGATCCGAGACCAGGATCTTGTTGATTGACTTCCTCACAAAGGCCCCTGAGCCGAGCTTGAGGGAACCGAGTTTTCCCAACAAATTACACCCAAGGTCCGAAGGCTTACCTCAAAGCTTCCGTTCAACCTTTGTTTACCACCAACAGGTTCAACAACCAATCAACTTTGGTTTCAACAATGACTTACAAGTAACACACCTACACCAAGGTGCCATAGCATTAATCATATTTTCCAATGAATATTTACTTATATCCATTACTACCACATCAACTCTACATATTAACTTAGCATGAGCTCACCTATTCCAAAGAGCTAATCAAGCTCCATAGCTTGCTCCAATGGTTGATCACTCACGGTTGGTCCAAATGTCTCAATCCTAGACATCACAAGGACACAATCATCAATCAACCAAGCCAAACCATTGATCATAATAGCAAGAAAACTCACAACCAAGTATCATATTCTTGCAATATTCAAAGTATAGTTATATAACTATCTAAGCTCATTTTCACCGATTAATCATCATTCCTAGCATTTCTCATAACATACACTAAACTCCATTCTTCCTAGAACATAGCTAATTTAATCACATTTCATAAAACCCCCAATTCACTATTCATAAACCCTAAACTCATGCAAATCTCCAAGAATCATGTGAAAGAGAGTGGAAACTTACCACCAATGATCATACAATAGAGGAGTGAGCGTTCCTCAAGCTTCCATGGAGGTAGAAACTCTCAAACACCTCAATTTCTCCAATGGGCCGAATTTTTGAGGAGGATATCCCACTCCACAATGCTCCCCACTACAAACTAAGCTAGGATTATGAAAGAGGGGAAGATTCTAGGTGGTTTAGGCTTTTGAATCACTCCACTCGGTTAAGATTTGCTCACTCGAGGGTTCTCTCTCCCTCTCCCTCTCTTCTTCTTCTTTTTCCTTCCTTTCTCTGGCTGTTCGACGGACAAGGGGTGGGAAATGGGTTCCTTTTTGTGTTTTATGACTTAACATAGGTTAAGTGGAATCAAGTGGGTATTGGTTCATTTATCTATTCAACTCCATTAATTACCAAACTTTACCCAAAAGTCTGGAATATTATTCTAGGAATATTTTTATTTTTATTTTTATATTTTGGGCACTTTTGCCTGTACCCATTTATACCCCTTAATTTTCACTGAGTACACTTTTTAACTCAGAATTGACCCCATCTCACTTAATTAAGACTTATACTTAATTTTCCTCACTACTACATGCTTAATTAATTAATCACACTTGATTTACTAATTAATTAAGTTGGGCTATTATAAATTCGAATTTGAATTAGCTATAAAAAGTTGTTTCATAGCAAAAGGATAAGATAAGATCTTGTTGGAACAAATCCCAACTATCAAGAAGAGATCTTTGGGCATCATCCAAGGCTGATTTAGGGCGCTGATTTTGGGGTCTTATGATGGTCATATGATCAACCAAATAAGCTTTAATCAGATTTGGTTGGTTGAGAGAATAAGTGAGTGAGTTGGTTCAAATTTGAATGCAACTACTCAATGTATTTGGACTCTTTTTGGGCTGAATAAGGGCGCACCATATTGCTGGCCATATGATGGTTATTAAGTCAGATTTTTGACTAGGTATAGACTTAGGGTGCGCATGACAACCTTCCCGGAATCAATTTTTTTTAATTTCTGTTCTCGGGAATAGAAATGGATAGGAAACTCGTTTGGTAAAACCGGTTTATTTTTTTGTTCCCGAGATGAACCGATTTAATTTTTGTGCTGGGGAACAGAAAAAAGAATCAAAAAATTTCTGCTTTTTTGTTCCCGGGCTCAAAATGAGAAACACTTATCTCTCTCAATCACTCTCCACCTCTACCATCATCACCACCACCACCATCATTCCGACACGACTGTCGCCACCATCGTCGTCGCCGCCATCGTACCACTAGTGCCGCTGTCACCACCCCTCACCACCACGATGTCACCGACACCATTACCCACACCTCCACCCATCACTACCACCACCACCACAACTACCATCGCCGCCGCCACTTTCACCGCCATCAACCACCACCACCATCATCGCAACCATCGCCATCACACGCCAGTGCCACCACCCCCATCACCATCACTACCACCACCATGATGCCACCACCACTACCATTGTCGCAACCGCCGCCACCAACCATCGCAACCATCGCCATCACACGCCAGTGCCATCACTACCACCCCCATCACCACCATCGCCGTCGTCGCCGCCACCAACCACAACCACCATCGTCACAGCCATTACCGTCATCACCACACCATTGCCACCATTACACCAACGCCACCACTACCATCACCAAGCCATCGCCACCATCACCACCACCACTGTCACCTACCACCACCGCCGCAGCCATTGCCACCACCACCACCATCATGTCACTGCTACCATTGTTGCCGCCACCAACCACCATACCCACCACCATTATCGCTGCCACTGCCGTCACCTCCACCACCATCATCCCCACCACTACCACCGTCGCTGCCGCCATTATCACCGCCATCGTTGCAGCCACTACCGTCACAACTGCCGTACCGCCACCACTACCGTACCGCCGCCGCCGCCACCACAACCACTCCATATGGAAAGGAAAGAGTTGATCCGATTTTTTTTTATATTTAATAAGAATTATTTTTTATTATATTATTTGTTGTGTTATCAAACACAACTCTTATTCTCGGAATAAAAATGGAACATGTTATCAAACACATTTTTTTTCTCAGAAACTGTTCCAAGGCACATAAATAGAAAAGAATTGTTTCTTTTCAGAAACAGTGCTCGGGAATAGCATGCACACCCTTAGTCTCATGAGGATATGATAGGAGGTTGTTGGCTAGATTTGAATTGAAACAACTCCACTTATTCCTCCACCATTGGGCACTACATAGGTCAGAGTTTTGAGAGAAAAATCTAATTCAATTCAATCATTCTCTCATCTCCAAGTGTGCTTCCTTTTGTGAGGTTCTCTTTAGGGTTTTTCGAAAATTACCTAGCCTTTTCTCATAGAATCCATGCGCCACTTTGTGAGTTTTTCATGCTGAAAAATTAACTCATCTAAATACATTAACCTTGCCTTCTTCTTCTCCTATTGGGACGCCTAAAGTGCCTTCCCTGTGGTGTTCGTTTGGTGGCTTTTCAAGAAAGGTTCTTGCATCTTGACGTAGGGTGGTGTGGATCAACGTTAGAGGGTTTGAATCTTCAAACCTAACACTGATCATCTTGGAGTTTTGAATCATGAACAAGGTACATCATACTGTCTTAAAGCATGTATCTCGATTAGCATGTGTGATTTCGCTTTGAATTTTTTTTTTTTGTTTTCATCCTCACATGCCATCGGCCGTCAAGGCCATTTTCTTTCAGTGGGTAAGGGTTGGACCGATTTGGTCTCAAATGAGGATGGGTTTTTGGGTCACCGGTGGTGTGTGGTGGTGGCTGAGGAAGTTGGCTGGAGTTTGTGAAGGCTCATGGCTATGGTGGTCCGAAGATAGAGGTTGAAAGAAACTGACCTTGAAGGTCGAGGCATGTGAGAGGGAAAAACAAAATTTTTCGAGCGGAATAACATATACCATATCAAGAAACATGCTTTAGGGCATGGATGTTACCTTGTTTGCTTTCCAAAACTGGAGGATGATCAAGATGAGGCTTGAAGATGCAAGCCCTCTAATGTTGATCCACACCACCCTTTGTCGAGACGGAAGAACTCTTCTTCAAGGCCACCAACGAAAACACCAATGGAGGCAAGCTATGAGCCCAATGTGTGAAGGAGGAGGCTAGGTCAAGGTGTTTAGAAGAATGAATATTCAGCAAGAATAGACACAAAAGTGGCCCATGGTTTTCTTTGAAAAAGGCTAGGTTATTTCGAAACTCTCTTAAGAAAAACCTCAAAAGGAACCCACAAGGAGATGAGAGAATGAGTTAATTAAAAATCTGATTTTCTTCACTCAAATAAGGCCCTATATATAGCGCACACTAGGGGGATGAGTGGAGTTGTTGCAAAATTCAAATCTTGTCAACAACTTCCTCTCACATCCTCATGATATCAAGTGAATATCTCAACAAGAATCTGACTCAACAACCATCATATGGCCAGCCATATGGTGCGCCCCACTTGGCCTCATAACAGTCCAGATACATTGAACAGTTGCATTCAAACTTGAACCAACTGTCTCACTTATTCTCTCAACGAACCAAATCTGACTGGAGCTCATTTGGTTGATCCTATGACCATCATCAGATACCTAAATCAGCGCCCCATATCCTCACTAGAAGATTCTCAAATATCTCATCTTGATATTTGGGATTTGCTCCAACAAGATCTTATCTTATCCTTTTGTTTTGAAACAACTTTTCATAGCCAATTCAAATTCGAATTCAAACATTTGAATTCAAACGTTCAAATATTTAAATTTTAAATTCAAATTCAAATTCCAAATTCAAATTCAAATTTCAAATTCAAAATTCAAATTCAAAATTCAAAATTCAAAATTTCAAAATTCAAATTTCAAATTTCAAATTCAAAATTCGAATTTCAAAATTCAAATTCAAAATTCAAAATTCAAATTTCAAATTCAAAATTCAAAATTTAAACACTTGATAATTAATTTAACTAATTAAATTAATTAGTAATGTCTTGGACCATCCAAGCCCATTAACTAACCATGCGCCCTTTTTCCTTTTGGTGGGCTTCCAAACTTCTTCTTAGGCTAACAACCATTATTAGGCCCAATACCTTTAATGCTATATTGTCATGACAATAAGGTGTTAGTGTGTGACCCATTAGGCCCAACATAGCCACTGACACAAATGGGCTTGGACCCAATAAGCCCACAACCCATCTAATGACAACACAGAGCACTAGCAATGCTTTGTTGCCCCAGAGCTAGTTAGGTTAATGACATAATCACCCTATTACACATATTTGGTTGCCGTATGTATTTCCTTTCGTCTCGGTTACCTTCCCATAAAACCTAGGGTAAGGAAACGTATCAACCCTTGCGGTTTAGGGTAAGCTTTATTCGAAATAGGGAATCTTTAATTTACTGACTCTAAAGGCAGATCATCTCATGATCTCTTTTACTATGCATAGATTCCTGAGTCCCTGTAAATGTCATCCCGATTTCTCCGGTTTACAGATAACCTAATCTCTCACAGAGATCTGACGAATTCCTTCAGCTTATCACCCTAGCCTTGTGCTCTTTCAGGACAAGCCCAACAGTATACCTATGAGTCTCCATGTTTCAGGCAGACGAGGTATACAATCAAAGTATGCTTTCTAGAACACAGTCTAGGTAATAACTTCTGGTCTAAGGAAAGACATACCCAAATATAAAGAGACTACTCTAATGATACTCTCTGTGAGATTTCCTCATAGAGTCTCTTTTGTGGGTCTGTTCAGTGCGAGCTATACCGTTATAGATCCACCCACGACTTTAGCTAAGACATCTCCATATCTGTAGCTCATGAGGTACCTTGCATCCGAATACAAGTAGATAAGTCGTGCTAGTCTTACCCGAGATCACTGATCCCCATTCTCAGTGTCTCTAGACTAGGAACATAAAATTAGGAATAAACATCCAATATCCTTGAATCCTCATGATCGTGATCTCATCACAGATACTTAAGAGATACCTATTTTATTCCAAGGGGTTTATCCAGTTAACAGTAATATCGAGGCAAAATATAAAACAGGATAAAGAATGCTTTTATTTATTTGCGACAATACAAAGGTCTACATTTATGTCCTTATTTAATCATAAGATTGTCTCTAGGACACCCAAATACTAACAGAGGTTGGGATTTCTCGGTTGGACAGCCGCGGTGGTGATTGTGGGTTGTGAAGAAGGAGATGGGACGGTGGTTGTGGTGTAGTCTTGGCTGACTTGAATCGATGAGGGAGGTTGTGGACAATGCGTTATTCAAAATATTTTAAAAATGAGGTTATTTTCGTAAAAACAACTTTTTTTCATCTATATTTTACCTACACCCAAACATAGACTTTATAAAAGTTACCTAATTTTTCCATTAAAATTTTATTTAACAAACAACTTTTTTTTACATTTTCCTACCAAACTCACATTCCAACCATTTCCCTAATAATCATATTTCCCTATTATTCATAAAAATTTCTCCTCAACCAAACGTCCCTTATAGGAAGTTAGAGATTCTCTCTTAAAATGCAAAGTGTGATGTCATGACTATTTTGCAACTATATGAATCCCATTAGATACGAGGTAGCATGACCCACGACATATAAAGGGTCATGCGTGCAAGGAAAATATGAGGGGATACGTATACACGAGAGCCACATGCTCCATATATTGGGTGATGGTGGAGCATTTGGAAAAATTAGGGTCTAGTCAGATAGGTTCGTCCGGCCTGACTAGAACAGAATGCCGCAGATTAGTAGTTTGCGAAATTACACAGGCAGGTGTAAAAAGAGTTTGTTCCGGCCAGTGAATTATATGACGTTGGTGTTTGGTATGATTCTCTCGTTGGATTACTTTGGTTGGAGCAGAAAATTTATCCTAAAAAATCTTTAGTTTGCTTTTCCAGGAACGTCCTTTCGCTTCTTTTCCCTCACTGTGGGTTTTCAAATCGTGGGGACGCGCTGCAATAATGAGCTGTGTGACGGTTGTAAAAGCTTTTAAATGGTCCGCTGCTAAAGATGGGAATTGGGGTTTTGATATATCAAAGCGTGAAGCCATGCTCGTAGCTGGGATAGTGGATAATAACGTAGAAAGGGTATGTAAAGAGGCACAGAGGACTTCATCTTAATTTTATTGTGAGCTTTCTGGCAGTTAAATATGCATGCAAACATTATATTGGAGCTGATGAAAACTATTTTTGCTGGATAAACTTCAGTTGCCACTGTGGGAAGAGCCAGTTTGCAAACAAGGGCTAGATATAAGCAAATAATTAAGGACCTTGCAGATAAATATCATGAGAACTTGCTGCTTGTTACACATGGTAAAAAATTCAATTCCTTGTCCATATATATAACTGTTAAAAGAGATCCTTTTTGGTGTAGATATCTTTACATCGCCAATTAGGATTAGCATAACTGGTCAAATCTTGCGCTTGTGACTTGGCTTCGATTCTCAGGTTTCTTTCTTTGGTAAATAATATGTAATTTGACTGTAAATCCTTGTTGAGGTTGGTGATTTTCCATAGTTGCAAGGGGCACGTCTTCCCCTAATCTAAACTTTTTTTTCTAATAGAAAAAAAATATCTTTGTATATGAAAAGGCATCCAGTAACAATGATACGATGTTCTTTTTCTCGAGAAAAACTCCAACGCCCCCTGGAGTACCGAACTTTTATTAAAAAAGGGAATTTTTTTTTTTTTATATTTGTAACGCCCGGCAACTTGCAAGGATTAACGACTGTCCCCCCACACTAACACGAGACTTTTCAGCGTGCTTTGTCGTCACTCGCACACTTCCTGGGAAAACTTCCCAGGAGGTCACCCATCCCAGAATTGTCCCAAGTCAAGCACGCTTAACTATGGAGTTCTTCCGTTCCGGGCTACCGAAAAGTAGATGCATCTTGTTAGTATAGGTAGTACCAATTAATTATTATAAGTCATTCCCAACTATACCGTCCCATACCAGTACAGTCTCTGGAATCCCTCTCTTTCGGGTGTGGATTCGATTCATTCATGTACCCCGTCCCTAGAAGCCTGCCAGGAGCCGCTCTATAATGACTCTAACTGATAAATCTTAGTTAGAGATTTAATTTAAGGATTTAAACGCCATAATTAGATTCAGTGAGCGATTTCGAATATTTTGACTGTAATCATGACTATGTTATGAACAGTGCGTTCTGCCGGAGAATTTACAGTTTTGTGAATTAACCGGTAGAGCTTAAAATGAGCAAAATAATTTTAGGAACATAATTTGAAAATTCTGATGACAAATATGAGTTCAGAACGAAAAATTGTATAGTCTGGCACTTTCCGTGAAAATCTCGTGAATAGTGTTCTACCGGGTATTTTGTACTGCTGTTTAAGCAACCGGTAGAGTCCAGAAATAAATAATTGATGAAATAAGAATAAGAAAGTCCAATATATGCCAAGCAAGTCAATATAGGCCCAAGAAAATGATAAGTTTATAAGTTTTAAGTTTCGTAAGTAAATGAAGTACAATTAGTGATGCACAGTGCATTTTGTCAAAAATGGTGCAAAAACCATACTGTGAATTATGAATATTGTTCCTTAGGAAATAAAAATTAATGTAAATGATTTTAGGAAATAAAAATATGTTTGTAGCTTTGAGTTAGTTCCGGGTCAGTCTAAGTGAAAATACGCGAAAGAAAAATATCTGTTAAAAGGTCACATGTGTTATAAAGCCTTGTCACTTTAAAGATCACTATTCACATAAGCTTTCCATTCTTCTCTTTCTTCCAAAACCGATCTGCACTTGGACAAGGGGGGGCTTAGGGTTTGGTTTTTCTTTCTTTGATTTCTACATCATCCATCCACCAAATCCAATGATCCACCACATGAAATTGATTGGAAACCACTCAATGAATCCATCCCACCCATTTATTTGAGCTATCATTGGTTGTGTGAGGAGATATTTCCTTCCCCAAATTCGTGCACTATTCATCAAGAGGGCAAAATGAAGTTTTTGATGGAGATTCTCTTGGTGTAGGTCTTCTAGGCTTTGGGTAGTTGATTTGAGGTAACAAACCTCTATTTACATGATGTTGTTTTGATAATTTAAGTTATAAAATTGTGTATATGCCTTGGGTGGGAAAGCATGATGTGTTAGAATATGCATTGATGAGGAATAGTTGATATTTTGATGTATGAAATGAAAAGAAGCTTTGTAAGTATGTAAAAAAAATTAGAGAAAAATCATGTATTTCCTCTCTATGTTCGGCCTTTGATAGAGTTGATAGGATTTATTGTGTCAATTTAGTTGATGCTTTAAGAGGGGTTTTATTTGTTCAAGTAAGTAGAATTTGGATGAATTAGTAAGAATATTACATTGGAAAGAAAATCCTTGGAAACATACCTTGATGTTTCGGCCTTGATGTGTTGTGAAGGACTTGGTGTCTAAACTCAAAATAGGAACCTAGTGGATGCATGCCTAGGTGTTTGCAAGTTGTAAGGAAGTAAAGAAAATGTATTGTAAAAGAGATGGATCTTTGGAAATCCCCCTTATAGGATTCGACCTATAGGGTATTTAGGGATATATTTGTACATTTTATTTTAAATAAAATGTGTTGTAATAAATTGTATAAAGGTGATGAGTTTTGAAGAAAAATAGCATGATTTATGTTGAAAATTCCTAAGGGAATGGTTGATTAAATTAAAGAACACCAACGGTTATAAAGAGGTCTAGACTTGTGTATTGGCATAGGATTGACAAAAATATAAAGAAAGGAAGATAAGCGATAAAATGTATGCCTTATGGAAAATCTAGGCATGATAACATTTTATTGATTTTGGAATTGTGGATTCTTGCTCTAGGTGTACCTAGGGACAAAAAAGGATCGGAATCTCTTGAAGACATATAAGTAACTTGTGCAACAAGTAAGCGTATTGGTAAAGCTTGAAGAGGTAAGCTCTATGTTTAAGGAGTCTTTTCCTGCTTGAGTGCTCCACCATGGTTAGTGAACTATGGTTGGACTGTATGACTGTGATTTAGATGCTTTGTATAGATGCATTCATATAGAGTTATTTGATAACATGATATGTTTTGCTCTGATATGACTTCTGTAATTGATTTCTGTAACAATCTCTGGCCATCGATTGTATAGTACCCGGACGTCCGCTTTGGGGTCCTCCCTCGGGACTGATGGTGTACTCCTCTGATATGTCTGGTTCCGCTTTGGGGTCCTCCCTCGGGAACACGTGCGTTGATTTCCGCTTGGGGTCCTCCCTTGGGAATGACGGCGCACATCTCTGATATGATATGGATATATGCTCTGTTCTGTTATGATATCTGTTATATGTTGTATTCGTATACTTTGTATCTGACTTTCATGCAGGAGTGAGCCAGGGGTATGGAGAATTCTCTATAAACCTGGAGCTTATTGAGATTTGTAATCTCACCCCTCTTTGGGGACACATTTTCAGGTGCCCAGATTGCCGGTGAGTCCTCACTAGGCAGGGACACGACACGTGGCTGAGGCAGTTGACAGACCGGATTTTGAGTGGCTGTAGGCTACTACCTTTTTGGAGTGTTTGATGTATTTTAGTATTTTCGCATTTGATGGATCATGATATTGATCCTTTATTTTGTATATGGCCTGTATATGTTTTGTACATGTCTGTCAGTTTGATGCATGTACATTTGAGTATTCAGGAACGTTATATGATGATGTAGTATTCAGATAGGTTTATGTTTTGATGGCATGCTGTTAGATTTAGTGGCACGGAGCCATGTTATGCATGCGCCCATGTATGGGTATTTGATTATATTTGGATATCTGGTATTTCTGAATTGATATGTTGTATAAACTGTTTATCAGGAAATGCTTCTGAGTGGGATTGGAAAATCCCCAGTTGTCCGATTTATAGAGGAAACTCTGCCCGATTTTCGTTTACGCCGAGTAAGAATTAAGTTAGAAAAAGAAAAAGTTAGCTCATATTTTCGTAAGTTAAGTCTTCCGCTGTTTCTGTTTATATCATGTGTATGTTAATTGAACCGGCTCGAGACGGGGATGTTACACGCTCCTTGTCCATGCCCTTTCGCACCGGTGATCACTCCTCGCCCTCGTCAGCGCCCGGGATGTTACAATATTTTTCTTTAAGTCCTGAATTTTTTTTTTTCCTTTTTTAGTAAAAAGAAGCATTGCTCCGAATTCGGTCCTCCCGGTGCATTGAAGTTTTTCTCCTTTTCCTTCTTGCTTGCACGAAAAGTCAGAAAAAAAAGGTTTAAAATAAAACAAACAAGAACATGGAACTGTTTTTTAGACGAATGGAGAAGAACTGCATTGAGATTATCACACTAAATTGTGAAAACAGTGGTGGGAACCGAAACTGCCAATGCGGACAGCTAATATGTGACCAATAATCAACAAGGAATAACATTCTTCTGAAATTTCAGTCAAGTTAATAATATCCCTCCCCTGATCCAGGCCCGCAACGAGCTAAAAAATAAAATAAAATTGTAGCACAGGAATCCAACCCTTCATCCTACGATTCCCAGCTCCAAGTCTCCTCTTATGCGTTACTAGTCTCAACACATTAGACATTAACGTTATAGAAAGGAAAGAATACAGATAGGCCTCATAGACATTAGGTGTTGTCACATTTGCAATAGCCAATAATGCATGATAATAACATTCAAGCATGTCGCTTTCACTTTTCCCACATTTATTAGCTTTTGAAATAACATACTTCATTTGCCTTATGTGTTGTTTTGTTATATCAACTGGTTTTAGAATGCTGATTGCGAAATTCTAGAAATCAATCATCTCCAAGGGAAAGTTTTTTGTTTTAGTTTCACTGACCTTCATATGCTTTGAGACCTATGCATAGGTATCTCCATGCAATCGGAGTTTTACTTCCACAATAATGACTAGTGAGACAAAGAAGAATGCTATCACAGAGCTCACCAAAAATTGATATATGAATTACATGCATGTGGTTATACTGTCCATTGTTATTCTTTGAAACTTCTTTCAGATAAGAAGAATGCAACACATGAGCAAATCAATTGGATGAAATAATGGTACCACTGCTGTAATGGCAAGAGAAACAACATTTTCTCTTTTGTTGAAGGGGCCGAGTCAGATTAAATTTCATGAAATAATGGTAACTCTGTGAGTACCCCCCAAAAAAATGTGAGACTCAATTTAATGAAAAATGAAGTAAATAACGGATGACATAATGGATTACAAGTTGCACGCTCCAAACTGCTGGGGGGTAAAAACACAGAAAATCCATCAGTTGTTGAGTGTTGGGCGTGAAACCTTTGACCCTTCAAACCATCTCGTCAATGTTTATAATTGTTGCCTCCACCGCGAAATCAAACCACCAAATAACAGCTTACGACATGACTGAGCCTTTTGACATGGACTATCCACATTCCTACCTAAATAAATATGCAAGGAATTAAAAATCCATGAACTTTGATATATGAAAAGAAAAAGAAAATTAATCTTAGCTGGCCGAAGACGGCTTAGTTGTCCTAATAAAAGAATTTATGAAGTAATGTAGATTTTTCTAAAAAGGAATAAAGTGCAGTAATCTGCCTGTAGCACACTAATGACTGTGTATGGAATGGATTATGATTGAGTTATAGGCATGTCTCAATTATATACAAATCTCTTAATGATTGTTGCATTTGCACACCCAAAGGTGCCAAAATTCATTGACATGCTAAAGCATATTCAAATTCCCCAAGATTCAAAGAAAGCAATTCATCTCCCCCATCCCCCAAAAATAAAATTAGTGGAAGCTAGTCTCCATCCTAACTGATCACTCTTTGTTATATTAAATTTCAAGGGTCTTGCTAGCCACTGCCCTCGGGGCACTAGTTAGAAAGCATTTAACACTCTTCGTTAAGTCCTTTTAATTACTTAAAGAAGAGATGTATATACATTGCTTTTTCTTGAGTTTTCAAGGTATTAAATGTGTGCTTCTACTTCTCAGTTAATACTTTCTACTTTAATCCCATAACCAGTGACCTTAGGATATGTTAGCACATTCAAAATTTTAAAACAGTAGCAGAAACACCAACTTTTATTTTTCTCCCCTTCCAAACTCTATTGGGTAAAATATGAAGAAAGTGTATTTGCACTATTCAGAGACAGATTAACGTGGATATTTTCTTTCTTTCTTCTCTCAGATGATTGTCGGATTGGCATGAAAACACGTAAAAAGAAGTTTGCAGCTATATTTTCAAAATAAAAATTGAAAACATATAGATGCTTACTTATTCTGCGTACGTGGAGGTAATCCAAGTTTTGATCTTTGTAAAGAACTTTGGGATACACCACCTCAAAAACTAGCTCAAAGGGTGGGAGTGCCCAAGATCTTATAAACTCCACATTAGTTGCACATACAATCAATGTGAGACTATATATCTCAACACGCTCCCTCACACGAAAGTCCATTGGGCTTGAAGAGTGGACAATGCAACAGGCCCAGCCTACCTGTGCTAAGAAACGTCACAAGAGAAAGTAGAAGGCGGCGAGGCTTTGATACCATGTAAAAAACCTTGGGATAGATAGTATCTCGGTGCTTCTTTCTCCCTTGTTTAACAATGCCAGGAATAAAAAGAACTGCAATATATCCTACATTATTATTCTATGTAGAGATTGAATAAGAATTAATTGGCCAGTTGATCACTCATAAAATTACTGTCATAATGATAGCTCTGTTCACTTGAAATACTTCTTGTTCACTGTTTTAACCACATGAATTTTGTACAAAAAGATAAACAGTTGTTTAATTTGACCTCAACTTTTCAACTTGTTACAAGAATATTTTCAACTAAGCCAATGTTATTGAAGATAGTGGGTGATATTAAATCACTAAGAGGCTTGAACCCATGAATAAACCAGAAGGGAGTAGATGATCAGAATTATCACTGTGCAATTAAAAATATTAAAAACAGACTTACTTGATATGTGTGAAACAGACAGAGTCAGAAGAATGAAAAATGCAGTATCAGAGGAATTAAATCTGAGCCCACAGAACGTGTCTCCTTAAGACAATTTGCCCCCTCACTGATGCCTAAGGTTGATGGACACTTGTCTCCCAGGATAGAACGGATTTCGTCTGAGGAATGGTGGCACTACCAATCAACAGCACAAACGAACACAACAAAATGCCAGAGGAAGTCACACCGGAGGATGAACAACAGTATGCAAAACCGGAAGAAGAAAAATTCCGGCAGAGTTTAAGTGCAGGAAAAACTGGATAGATTTATAGACACTGACCGGTCACGATGAACAGTCGCCGGCGGCGAACCGCCGTGTCTGATGGCGGCGAACGGGTGCGACCGGTGACTGTTCCGACGAACAGATACGACCGGTGACCGGTTCAGCGAGCAGACACAACCGGTGACTGGTTCACGAAGGGAAAGAACCGGTTCGGTTCAATACTGCTCAAAAAAACCGGCGGGTAGAAACGTTTTTGGTTGGAGGGAAGCAACGGTAAATTTTTTTGGACAAAATATTAAAAAATAATTTAATAAAAAATTATTTTTTTATTACACACTATGAACCGAACCGAACCGAACCGATCCGAGCCGAGCCGAGCCGGCCGGACGGACGGCGGCGGCGGCGCGTGTGTGGTGAACCAATGCTCACCTAGCTCTCCCCCCTACATAAAACATGTAGTGACCCAAGGGCCAATCTAAGAGAGGGAAGTGGGAGCTTATATACTCTCCCATTTCCTACTAATTGTCCAATGTGGGACTTGTTGACACCCACACACCTCTTCATCTTCCCTTTTTCTCTTTTCTTTATTAACCCACTTCTTATTCATAACCAATGGATCATTGTAGATTAATTCATTCATTAATTCCAACAATCCCTCTTCATCTTCAATTGTCTTAAGATTGTTATTGAAGATAGTGGGTGATATTAAATCACTAAGAGGCTTGAACCCATGAATAAACCAGAAGGGAGTAGATGATCAGAATTATCACTGTGCAATTAAAAATATTAAAAACAGACTTACTTGATATGTGTGAAACAGACAGAGTCAGAAGAATGAAAAATGCAGTATCAGAGGAATTAAATCCGAGCCCACAGAACGTGTCTCCTTAAGACAATTTGCCCCCTCACTGATGCCTAAGGTTGATGGACACTTGTCTCCCAGGATAGAACGGATTTCGTCTGAGGAATGGTGGCACTACCAATCAACAGCCCAAACGAACACAACAAAATGCCAGAAGAAGTCACACCGGAGGATGAACAACAGTATGCAAAACCGGAAGAAGAAAAATTCCGGCAGAGTTTAAGTGCAGGAAAAACTGGATAGATTTCTGAATGTGTCAGTGTCTATTTATAGACACTGACCGGTCACGATGAACAGTCGCCGGCGGCGAACCGCCGTGTCTGATGGCGGCGAACGGGTGCGACCGGTGACTGTTCCGACGAACAGATACGACCGGTGACCGGTTCAGCGAGCAGACACAACCGGTGACTGGTTCACGAAGGGAAAGAACCGGTTCGGTTCAATACTGCTCAAAAAAACCGGCGGGTAGAAACGTTTTTGGTTGGAGGGAAGCAACGGTAAATTTTTTTGGACAAAATATTAAAAAATAATTTAATAAAAATTATTTTTTTATTACACACTATGAACCGAACCGAACCGAACCGATCCGAGCCGAGCCGGCCGGACGGACGGCGGCGGCGGCGCGCGCGCGTGTGGTGAACCAATGCTCACCTAGCTCTCCCCCCTACATAAAACATGTAGTGACCCAAGGGCCAATCTAAGAGAGGGAAATGGGAGCTTATATACTCTCCCATTTCCTACTAATTGTCCAATGTGGGACTTGTTGACACCCACACACCTCTTCATCTTCCTTTTTTCTCTTTTCTTTATTAACCCACTTCTTATTCATAACCAATGGATCATTGTACATTAATTCATTCATTAATTCCAACAATCCCCCACATGGATAAGAAGTCAAATCATCGTGACAAAATGCATAAGAGTATAAATGCAAAGTGTAAATTCCTCAACGAGAAACAACTGCATCGAGATAGGTGGAGTTACCTTTGAACCTTCTCTAGTGAAAACCTATCGGATATACTCGGTCAATCGGTGGTCTAGGTCGACTTGAACCGTCAACCTTTAGTGTATACCTAGACAATAGGAGTCACACAATTGCTTCTCTAGCATTGTTGGTCCTTTGTTGCGCTCATTTTGGCCGTGGGACACCTGCCTGGTTCTGCGAGTGTTTTAGAGAATCGGCCTTTAAAAATTCTCATAGAAGCGGCCCTCACTTCACACTCACATAGGTGATTTCTTGTGATGTAAATCACTATACATCATCTGAACACAACAGATTAAGAAATCACTAAAAGCCTTAATGCTTACCCTCATAAATACACTGTCTTGTCTTAGGAATGAGTATGAGTTTAAAAACTCCACAGTGTTTGAACAGTTGACCATCACTTAGTTGTCTCTTTGAACCTAGTTCATGGGATCTCCACTCTTCTAGGTAGAGTTACCGCAATGCTCAACAATTGATAGGCCTTAAACCCATTCCTTTCGACAAATTTTCAACCAACTCTCTAGGAATCCCTTTGGTTAACGGATCCGCTATGTTTTCCTTAGACTTAACATAGTCAATTTAAATGATTCCATTCGAGAGTAGTTGTCTTACGGTATCATGTCTACGATGTATGTGTCTAGACTTACCGTTATACATGACGTTCTTGGTCCTTCCAATAGCTGCTTGGCTATCACAATGTATGCATACAGATGGTACCGGTCTTGGCCAATTAGGAACATCCTCAATAAAATTACGAAGCCATTCGGCTTCTTCACCGGCCTTATCTAAAGCAATAAATTCTGCTTCCATGGTTGACCTTGCAATGCAGGTTTGCTTGGACGATTTCCAAGACACAGCACCTCCACCAAGGGCGAACACATATCCACTTGTGGATCTAGTGTCGTTAGAGCCGATGATCCAATTTGCATCACAATACCCTTCTATAACCGCGGGGTATTTCTCGTAATGCAAAGCATAATTCTGAGTATACTTCAAGTATCCCAAAACTCTTACCATAGCTTTCCAATGATTCTCATTTGGATTACTGGTAAAGCGACTTAACAGACTTACTGCATAAGCAATATCAGGTCTGGTGCAGTTCATAACATACATAAGGCTTCCCAACACTTGAGCATATAGCTTTTGTGCTGTAGCTTTACCAGTGTTCTTTAATAAACTCAAATTAGAATCTACAGGATTCCTCACAGGAGTTATATTCAAACTCTTGAATTTATGAAGAACCTTAACTATATAGTGAGCCTGTGATAATGCCAACCCTGCAGATGTTCTATGGATTTTAATTCCTAGGATAACGTCCGCTATCCCCATATCTTTCATCTCAAACTTACTTTTAAGTAATTGTTTAGTAGCATTAATCATTTGATTATTACTACCCATGATCAACATGTCGTCTACATAAAGACAGACAATGGCAAAACCTTTTTCAGTATTCCGAACATAGACACATTTGTCACATTCATTAATTCGAAAACCATTTGATAACATAACTTTGTCAAATTTTTCATGCCATTGTTTTGGAGCTTGCTTTAACCCGTAAAGGGATTTTATTAAGCGACAAACTTTCCGTTCTTGTCCTGGAACAACAAAACCTTCAGGTTGTTCTAAATATATCTCTTCGTCCAGGTCACCGTTTAAAAAGGCAGTTTTCACATCCATTTGATGTATTTCTAATCCATTCAATGCAGCTACCGCGATCAACATCCTGATGGATGTGATCCTTGTAACGGGTGAATAAGTATCGAAGTAATCGAAACCTTCACGTTGCCTGTAGCCTTTTACCACAAGCCTTGCTTTATATTTATCAATAGTGCCATTCTCTTTCATTTTTCTTTTGAACACCCACTTACTTCCTAACGGCTTATTGCCAGGAAGAAGATTTACCAGTTCCCAAGTGTGGTTGGACAAGATAGACTCTATCTCACTATTGATAGCCTCTTCCCAGAATGGTCCTTCCGGCGACGTTATAGCTTCCTTATACGTCCGAGGTTCATTTTCCAATAAGTATGTCATAAAATCAGGTCCAAAGGATGTGGCGGTCTTTTGCCTCTTGCTACGTCTAGGTTCATCTTCTATGTCCTCTACGGTATCAGTATCAGTTGTAGCATCTCGAGGTATCTCAACCTGATCATCATCATTACCACTTGATTCATGTTTTTTCTTATACGGAAATATGTCTTCAAAGAAAGTAACTTCCCTTGATTCAATCACCGTATTAATATGTATATCTGAGACATCAGATTTATACACTAGAAAGCGATAAGCACTACTATTAAGTGCATAACCGATGAATACACAATCCACGGTTTTAGGTCCGATTCTTAACCTTTTAGGTTTAGGAACCGCAACCTTAGCCAAACACCCCCACACTCTAAAGTATTTCAGGGATGGCTTCTTTCCTTTCCATATATCATATGGTATGCTTTTTATCTTTTTGTGGGGCATTCTATTAATAATATAATTAGCCGTCAACATGGCTTCCCCCCACAAATTCTGTGGTGAACCGGACGTAATTAACATAGCATTCATCATCTCTTTCAGTGTCCGATTTTTCCTTTCTGCAATCCCATTTGATTGCGGTGAATAAGGAGCTGTTGTCTGGTGTATAATACCAGACTCTATACAGAATTCCTCGAAAGGGCCATCATATTCTCCCCCACGATCGCTCCTTACCATTTTAATTTTCTTGTTGAGTTGATTCTCAACTTCACTTTTATATTGCTTAAAAGCAACAATAGCTTCATCTTTACTATTGAGTAAGTACACATAACAATATCTACTGCAATCATCAATAAATGTAATAAAATATTTCTTATTACCCTTAGATGGTGTAGATTTCATGTCACATATATCAGTATGTATTAAATCTAACAACTCGGTTGATCTTTCAACTGATTTAAAAGGTAATTTCGAAAATTTTGATTCAACACATACTTGGCACTTATTATTTAAACATTCAAATTTAGGTAATAAATCTAAATGTATTAAACTCTTAATGGACTTTAGATTAACATGTCCTAATCTACTATGCCATAAATTAGAAGACTCAAGCAAGTAGACAGAAGTAGTAGTATTATTAATAATATTGGAGTTGTTTACAGTCATCACATTCAGTTTGAAAAGGCCCCCACTAAGGTAGCCCTTTCCTACATACACATCATTCTTAGTAAGTACAAACTTATCAGAAACAAATACAAGTTTAAAGCCATTCTTGCTTAACAGAGATCCAGAGACTAAGTTCTTGCGAATATCAGGCACATGGAGCACATCATTCAGTGTCACTATCTTGCCAGATGTCATTTTCAAAGCCACTTTGCCCACTCCTTCAATTTTTGAAGTAGATGAATTACCCATATAAAGTTTCTCATCATTATCAGTAGGAGTATAGGAGGAGAACATCCCCTTGTTTGAACAGACATGTCTGGTGGCACCAGTGTCCACCCACCATTCGTTGGAGTCTCCCATCAGATTGCACTCCATCACCACTGCTGCCAGATTCAGTTCTTCAACCTGATCAGCAATATCAACC